>NW_026068283.1:13982-26101 GCF_014885135.2 Alexandromys fortis | reverse complement strand
TGTGAGTTCCCCTAAATAAATAACTCCTTTATTTATGTTATTTATGTTGGTGTGGGATTACTTTATTCACGTTTGCCTTCTGAACATAGCATGAAGTGGAAGCAGCCTTGAGCAGCAATTGGCACACCAAGTCCCACATCATCAGAGGACCTCATTTTATTATCTTTAGGTTATTCTTTTAATCTACGACTGTGTCTATCCTTTTCCCTATCTCTCCCAAGCCTACATATATTTTTTAAAGACACTGTGACTCGTTTAGAGGTATTTTGCCTGAATCTGTCTTTTTTTCATATATGTAATGACTACTGCTTTAAACTGCTAAATGGGCATGGCTAGGACTGAAGTGGCAGCTTTGGCTGCTGGCTCTGCCCTGCTAAGCTTTTCAATATGTGGGAGGTACCAATGAGCATCATCACCCTTTCCTACTATAGACAGTGACTGGGAGAAGCCTTTTTGCACTGGTCCATTTAAGAGGCTGAGGAACTTGCCATCAGTGCACTGCTGTGTTCTTAGGCCCACATCTATTCTCTCAAGCCCAAAGGTAGTGACTGAGAGGGGCCTCTTTGTACTGCTGCCACGAAAGACTGTGGGAGCCTGCCACGCTTTGGCTAGGAGATGTGATTTTGTACTATGGACCACAATGAGAGACATGAACTATAAAGCTATTTTTGGCTACGTTTATGTGTTCTAGAACTTTTAATAAAGCTTTCTTAGGCTTTATGTAAATTTGAGAGTCCCTTATTGGGTGCTATTCATAAACTGAGGTTTCTTTCCCACATGTCTATTCCTAAATAATAACTCAGAGCCTTAATATTAATTATAAATGTTTTACTGATGAGTCAGGCTTATCACTCACTAGTTCTTACATTTAAATTAACCATTTTTATTGATCTCTGTATGGCCATGTTGATGGAGGAAGGACATTGGTTAAATTATAATAAAGAAACTGCCTTGGCCCATTTTATTGGTTAGAACATAGGTGGGTGGAGTAAACAGAAGAGAATGTTGGGAGAAAGAAGCTGAGTCAAGGAGTCGCCATGATTCTCCCATGCCAGACAGATACAGGTTAAGATCCTCCTTGGTAAGCCACCTCATGGGCTACACAGAATATTAGAAATGGGTTAGATTAATATGTAAGAGCTAGCCAATAAGAAACTGGAACTAGCCGGGCCAGGCAGTGTTTAAAAGAATACAGTTTCTGTGTAATTATTTCTGGGCATAAGCTAGCCATGTGGGCGGCCGGGTGCCGGGGACGCAGCCCCTCCGCTCCTATCGCTACACCATGTGGCCTGTAGCTTACCAGTGTCCTGGCATCTTGCTCCTTGGGCAATTGCTGGCACCTCCCTGACTCTGCTCTTCTTTCCTTGTATCTTTGCTTGGATTTTCCACCTGACTCTATCCTGCCTTGCCATAGGCCTTATCAGCTTTATTTATCAACCAATGAGAGCAACATATATTCACAGCATACAGAAATACATCCCACATCACAAGGATGATTCAACATACAAAAATCTGTCAATGTGATGCAACATATAAACAAACTGAAAGAAAAAAAACAACACAATCATCTTATTAGATGCTGAAAAAGCTTTTGATAAAGCTGAACATTCCTTGGTGATAAATGTCTTAAAGAGATCAGGGATACAAGGTACATACCTGTGTTAATTAGGTTTCTATTGTTGTGAAGAGACATTATGAGCATGGCAACTTATAAGGGAAAATGTTGGTGGCTTACATTTCCAGTGCTTTAGTCCATTATCATCATGGTGCAACATGGTTTCATTATGGTGCTAGGGGAGGAGCTGAGAGTCCTTCCATTTCAATGTAGAAGTAACTGGAAATGGTCTGTCTCACTGGGAATTGCTTGAGTATGTATGAGACCTCAAATCCCACCTCCACAGTGTCATACTTTCTCTAACAAGATAACACCTATTCCAACGAGGCCACATTGTGAAGTGGAAATAGAAGAGCCATTGTGGGTATAAGGGAGCAGGGGGTCTGGATGGGGCATGGAGATTGGAACAAAAGGGTTCAGGTGGAGGAAGGATGCAGGGAGAGTGTACTGGGAGAGACAACTGGAATCTGGGGGCATCTCTGTGATTAGCTAGAAACCTAGTGTAATGGAAATTCCCAGGAATCTATGAAGGTGTTCTAGAGAAAATTTCTAGCAATGGGGGACAGAGAGCCAGAATTGGCCATCAACTATAACCTGTCAAGACTTCTAGTGGATGGACTGGGACACCAACACAGCCACAATTTTTTGAACTGCAATTTGTCCTTTCTACAAGATGCGCTTGGGTAAAGATATCACAGAAACTGTGGGAGTGCCAACTAATGGCTGAATGAAACTAATGTTTTGTTAATATAGTTTTACTTACTCATCACAGTGTCTGTAGTGGACATCACATTGTCCCTGGTCTCAGGATCTGGGAAGTTGGAAAAGTGAATCCTAAGGTAGATGTCCTTGAGCTGTGTTCTAATTCTAGGGGTACAGCTATGTGGAGAAGTGAACACCAGTGCATTTGATGAGCACAGAAAATAAAGGGGGACAGTTATTAGGAGAATGGGGGACTTTCTTTGAAATCTGCCTGTGCATAACAAGGACTTAGTAGTTTGAAACAGTGTCCTATTCAGCACTAACTGTCACCTTGACACAGTCTAATGTCAGTTGGGTGAAAAATAGTCTCAATAAAGCAACTGTCTTTGTCAGGTTGTACATGTCTGTGAGAGATTGTCTTAATTTGTGGAATAGGGCTTAGGTCACTGTATGCAACACCATCCCTAAGCAGATGGTCTTTGGTTATATAAGAAAGCTAGCTACACATGAATTAGAGAGTGAGCCAGGGAATGAGCCAGTATGCATCATGTTTCTGCCTTGCCTTCCTTCAGTGCTACAAAATGACAGAGTCCCAGAAAGAAATGGATTCCTTACTCTCTCCTAAGCTGCTTTTGCTCAGGGCAATTTTTCCAGTCAGAGTGAGAGAAGGAAACATAGAATAGCATATAGGGAAGAGCAGATGACATCCATTTGAATCAATGTTCCCTGTACCCAAGAACAGACCATCTCAGCTCCCTGTAGGCAAAGAGAAGGAAAGATTTAGACACCAGTGATGGCCAGAATGTGCATGTGTAGCCTGTACATTACTGCATAATGTCTTCTCTTTTTTTTTTCAAAGCTGGATTTCTCTGTGCAGTAGTTCTGTCTGTCCTGGAACTTGCTTTGTATACTAGGCTAGCCTTTAACTGACAAGAGATTTGCCTGCCTTTGAATCCCACGTGCTGTTATTACAGACATGGATCACCATGCCTGACTGTGGCCTCTTCTTTTAGTCTCAAGAGAAATGTCCTAGGATTTTTATCTGACATTTTCTGGCCACAAACTCCTCCCAAGGTTGCCTATCCTCTCATTGAACATTGCTTCCAACTTCAGACCAGAGCATTCCAGAATGTTCTGAAACTCTGTCTAGACCCATCCTACACTAGGTGGTATTAGAAATTCAGGAGAGCACAGTAAACAAGATGACAGACCCTGAATCCCAACTGTGTTGAGGGACTCAGGGCATGTCACAGTTGACTTTTTGACCTTGCCTGCTGTAGCCTTAGACATAAGATTGCAGTTATCTCAGTGATCTCCAGGGAGTGATATCAGGACATATATTCCCTGTCAGAAAATTGTTTCCCTGAGCCAGGCATGACCTTGTCTAGCAGACTGTTTATCATCCCTGTCCCTACCAACCTGAAGCATCTTCCCTAACTCTGTTCTGATATACTGCCTGATTTTTTTTTCTGAGAACACCTTTCTGCATGGAAAATCTGAAAGTTCCCTTTCTCTTGGAATTTCTCATAATGGAAGACAGGACTGACATTTGGCAAAGGGTAACGATGACCAAATAAGTTCAGAGAGGACATGGGCTTACTCAACACATAGCTCAGTGAACACATAATGGTGGAATGTTGCCTCCATATGAAGATGGGATCTTCATTCCTTTCAAAGACACACAGGTCACCCCTTTCCCAATGCTGAGAACATGAAGATCCTCATACAACTGCTCCTGGGCCTCTCTCCTATTTCAGAAATTTGACTGGTGACATTAGTGGTAAAGAATTGACCTTCATCCATAGTTATCATACAGATAGTTACTTTCCAACGTTCAGAGACATCTGTCACTTTCCTCTTGGGATTAAATAAATACCATCTTCATAGAGCATTGAGAGCACAGGACAGACAGTGTGCTCAGCTAGGTATTTTTGTCATAGAACACATAAGTGTGATGAAGGCTTCCTCTGGTGTTAACAGACCCAAGGCAAGGACACAGCAGATATCAGTCCTGGAAAGAACTGTTGTTCTCTGCTGGTATGGGATGCTATTCAGCATTGTTTCTCAATGTGTTCCTTGGAGGAGAAACATAAAGGGAAGTCAAGAGGGATACAGGGCAGTACTGAGAGTGGAGGGGACAAGGCAGTGCCTTGGACACATAATCTACCCCCAACAGCCCATTGGGTTCTGGGAAGTGTTCCTGTCTGAGAGGAAACTCAGCTCAGAGGAAAGAAGTACAGCAGAGACTGAGCTCCTTGCTGGAACTGAAGCTCTTCTCCTAAAGGGAGGATTGTACAGTGAGAAGGGAGATGGAGGTGTCCTCTGTTCTTCTCTGCAATGGGTGTACCTCATGGCTGGGGCTTCTGCTCACAGGTAAGGGTACACACTCTCTGACTGTGAGGGTAGAGAGAATCTCAGAAGCAGGCTGTAGTCTTCTAATGAGGGCAGGAACCTGAGAGAAGACTTGAGGTTTCTGTTTGAAGTCATGGGGAAGAAGGTACAATGAGTGACAGAGGTTCAGCAGCCTGAGCAGACAGATGTGATGAGGGGGAGAGACAAGCCTCAAGCACTCAATATTGACAGTCAATTACTTTGTCTGCAGTGTTCTAAGACAGCTGTTGCCAACCATGACAGCATGGCCATCCAAATAGAAATCAAACAGGGGTGTACCATAGAGATGGCTGAGTGTGTGGAGACATGACAACCTGAATTTAATCCTCAGCTGCCTCATTGTAGAAAGAGAGAACAGATTCCAGAAGTCATTTCCCTGCCCTCCACACAGGTGCTGTGGTGTATATCTGCAGATACTAACATTGAGACAAGTGTCTTCACATATGTTCTGTGGCATGTACCCACACATGGGCAAAATGAAACGTATGTTTCTACACAGATTTTGGCACACTCTTCACGTGCATACATGGAGACACCTGCCTTCAGAATACACATATAATATACATTAGTAAATTAAAATAATTTAAATCACAATTGAATATAATTATTGCCATTAACTCCAAACCTGGGAACTATGTAGATAATCTCACGGGGACACATACCTCTTTCCTTCCTTCCTTCCTTCCTTCCTTCCTTCCTTCCTTCCTTCCTTCCTTCCTTCCTTCCTTCCTTTTTTGTTTTACTTTGTTCACATTGCCTGAATCTTTCCCGGGAGATGAAATTTCCAAAACAGCCACACTAATCCCTATCCTCACAAGGCCTTGTCTCTTGTGGACCTGACATCAGTGTATCTGCAAGATGAAGTCCTGAGTTGACTGGAATTATAAAGTGGACAGAGAAAAAAGTCAGAAAGGGAGGATTCTCCAGAGGAGTTCAGAAAGGCATCACAAAATATTCTATGTGAGGAGTGATATGGGGACACTTACGGGGGAGGCAGACAGACACCTGAGCAGAGGATTCCTAAGGGAATTGGTCATACAGTGTGAGGCTCTGAGGGAATGAAAATCATGTTGCTCACCAAGAAAGATGGACACATTTATTTTCCCCCATGTAAGCTGAGCGATTGTCAAATAAACTCAACATTGATGGTTTTTCTCTGCTCCCTTCCAGCCTCCCTTTTAACATGCTGGCACCTGCCCACAGCCATCAAAGTCAGAATTGAATCTGTCCCACCCCAAGTGGTTGAGGGAGAAAATGCCCTTCTTTTTGTCAATGGTCTGCCAAAGAGTTCTAATGCTTTAGTCTGGTCCAAAAGTGTGGAAAATATGGACCATGGAATTGGAACGTATTTCCTGGACAAAAATTTAAGTATACCAGGGCCTTTTCACAGTGGTAGAGAGACGGTATACAGCAATGGATCCCTGCTGCTGAGAAATGTCACCAAGAAGGATACAGGATTCTATATCCTACGAATCTTAAATAGACATGTATTTATTGTGTCAACAGCAACCATGTACCTTCACGTCCACAGTAAGTGATTCTGTGAATTCTGGGTTCTGGGTGGATTTCATTTCACTGGACACGCACAGTAGAGTGGCCTGTGCCTCCCTCCCCTGTGCACTGCAACCCAATTTTGTGCTTTGGGTATTCAGTGCAGGATATGCACAGTGTAGAGTAATGACAATAGATCACAGTCCTTCATTTGATTTCTCTTTACAGGCAGGTGGACAGATGGTGGGTAACTCAGTCTAGGATAACAATAACAGGCTATGTCTAGACTCCCGGAGTATGTCCTTGAGAAAGACCCCAAAGGAATCAACATTGGGTGCTTTTCTCCACCAAGAAGGACAGGGAGAAACTCACATACCTAGGTTGAGCAGTGGACACGGGGCCTCATCTTAGTCAGATCCAAAAGTTCAAATTTGGTTGGATCTCTTTCTTCCCTTCTAGCCATATTTTGGACTTGTGGGCGCCATGCCACCTCTGCCCAGCCCACTATTGAATCAGTGCCACCCTGCATTACTGAAGGGGGAAGTGTTCTTCTACTCGTTCACAATCCACCAGAGAATATTAAAGCCTTTGCCTGGTTCAAATGGATGACTGCGTCCAAGAATCTTGAGGTTGCCCGATATATACCAGACAGGAAAGCAACTGTGTGGGGGCCTGCATACAGTGGCAGAGAGACGTTGCACAGTGATGGATCCCTGCTGCTTCATGGTGTCACTCAGAAAGACCCTGGACTGTACACTCTAGCTATTCTGAGAACAGATTTGAGAAGTGAAGAAGCACAGATACAACTCCAGTTCCACAGTAAGTGATTCTCTGTGATTGTTCAGTACCTGGTAGGCCTTAGACATCAAGGACTGCCATGGCTGGTCTAGCTGCCCTTCTCCTCTATATTGTGTTCCCAGGGGGAGATTTGTGCACTTAATGTAGGTCACACAGGTAGAGACAAATGGCCACAACTCTACTTCCATCTTCTGAGCCCATCTGCATCAAGGAAGACATTGATGGCAAACAACTCTGTCTAAGATGTCAGAGTCAGACCAGTCTCTTGTTAATGTAGATCAGGGAGCCCTGAATTCTGTCATTCTTCTAAGACTGGACTAAAGTGACACAGGGGAGCATTTTCTAGTGCTCTATTCTTACATCCTTTCAAGGCTGATAGAGAAAATGATTTTAGAACATCCATGTCAAACTAGGGTATTTATTAGCTCCAAATTGAGAGTGTCATGAATAAAATCCAGGCACAGAGACCATGGTGGAGTGCTTCCATTTGGCTTGCTCTTCGTGCTTGCTCCAACAGCTCTCTTATATAACCCAAGATTCCTTGCCCAATGCTTGAACTGCCTGTGTTGGTCTGAATTCTTTTGCATCAATTCCAAATTAAAAAAATATGTCCTGTAGCTTAGCCCACCAGCCAATCTGGTGGTGGAGTTTTCAACTGAGACCTTTTCTTGCCAAATGACTGTAGCTGTGTCAAGTTGACATAAAACCATTCAGCCTATTACTCAAGCATTTTAAAGACCTGAACCTGCCTTGAAGATCAGACTGCTCTCCAGGTTCCACATAGCCCCAAACCTAATGGATACTTGACAGAGCAAGCACATCTATTATTGAAGTCATGGGTTGAGTGTTGCTTCAAAGTAAAAAAAAGAAAAATCCTACAACGTGAAAGTTCCAGGCCTGTTGAGTTCAGAGGAGTCATCATCTCGAACCCCAGTGTTCATGTGTGTGTGCAGTGTCTGAGGGCATTGAGGGAGCAGTCATATACACACCCCCAGGGGCAGTTCCATGCAGAGGATGCGACGGTATCAGGGGCACTGTTGGAAAGGAGGAGGTCATGTATCTACTTTCGACTAAGTTGGATAGATACACACACACACACCTGCAACTCTAGGTTGAGTGATGAATCCATCTGATCAGGATGGAGTTTAACATCTTTTCACCAAGAACAATGATCCCCATGTGATGGCTTTTTTTCCTCTTTTCCCTCCCAGCTTCTCATTCTCAGTTCTGCAACCCTTTCACTTCTTCCCAACTCAGGATCCAACCGGTGCCTCGCTATGCAGCTGAAGGGGAAGGCGTAGTTCTCCAAGTTCATAATCTTCCAGAAGATCTGAAAGCCTTTTCCTGGCATAAATCAAAGTATAGGAACCCGTTAAGTAAAGTTGTAGAATATATGAGAGCCACGAATTCCATCACCTGGGGGCCTGAAGTCAGAAAAAGAGATATGGTGTACAATAATGGATCCCTGATGCTCCAGGATCTCACCGAGAAAGATGCAGGAATCTACACACTAGCAGTTTTAAAAAAAGATTCCAAAATTGAAAAAGCATACGTGGAATTTTATGTAAAGAGTAAGTGACTCTCTATGGTCTCCAACTGCTTGAAGAGTCTGATCCCACTTCACACACTAACCTGTCAGGACTGGGCTGTTACTGAGCTCTCCTCCAGTGTATTGTGTCCCCGTACTGGGGTTTGGGTCTCTACTGCAGGACACACATGGGGTAGATAAACTGTAATAGATCAGAACCCCACAATTGCCTTTTCTTACAGAAGGAGGAACTTTCATACAGAAAGGTGTAAACTCAGTCCCAGGATATCAGCATCAGTCCAGACACTTGGAGCTCTCACCATGCACATGCCCCAGAAAGATTCTGTTGGAGTCAGGCAGTTCTTGGATAGTTAAATCTTAGGGTCCTAACAGAGAGAACCAGAAAGCTCCAACTCCACAACTTTGCCCCAGGCTGGACTCAAGGTGACACTGGGGAGATTTTTGCAGCTGTTTGTCTAGATTTTTGTCAGAGTCACAGGGAACAAGGCTTTACTGACTGTCCAAGTCATGGGACCTACGATACTAAAGTGCAAACCAGCTGTCTACTGCCATGACAGCTGCAGTTTGGTGGGTCACCTGTGCATCTCCTTTTCCTATGACTTAGTGGACAGGTGTCTGGGCCATTATCCTATTATTCTGAAGGGTTTATGAGACTTCACTGGAAGTTCAAGGCACCAAGGGAAGAAATCAAAGAGGTAATTACTCTCCATTTCTCTTTCACCTCAGGAATCCAGACTAGGGAATTGTTTCCTGCAGCTAAATAGTAACAGAAGCTGTTGATGTCAGCAGCTCCCCCATCCCAAGCTTAGACCTTTGCTCATGACTAAGCTTAACTCATGGACATGGCAATGATCATGCATTGTGTGTCCTATCCCAGTGAAACAGGGACACAGAAAACAGTGCCTGAATTAGGGTCCTACAGTCCCTGGGTGGCAGATCCAAAACATAAGTTATGTGTCTAACCACAGCTTCAAATTCTTCCCCCTGGAAAATTTATAAAGTCTGAACTAAAGAGAGCCTGGTTGGACTCTCTGGATGACTGCCATTTGGTATTCTCTGTTTCTTCACAGAGTCTGTGACACAGCCCTTTGTGCATATCAGTGACAGCACACTCACAGGAGGTACATCTGTGATCTTCACTTGCATTTCACCCGACACTGATGTCTCCATCCGTTGGATCTTCAATAACCGGAGTATGCCTCACCTAAGAAGGATGACTCTGTCCCCAACAAAGTGTGGACTCAGAATAGATCCTGTCAGGAGAGTGGATGCTGGAGAATACAAGTGTGAGGTCTCCAACAGAGTCAGTATGAAGACCAGTCTCCCAGTCTCTTGGCCGTGATGAGTGAGTGACCTCTCCTCCCATTCCAGGGTAGAATGCTGACATTTATTTAATCAATGGGTACAAATGTAGAAAAATTATGTGGTGAAAATGATTAGGTACTACTCAGGTTTAGCCAGCATGGTGACTCACGCCTGTAGCCCTGGAATACATGTGTATAAGGGAAGGCCAGGAATTCTAGTGATGTTGTCTTAAATAGAAATAAAGACATCAACATGGTAAACAAAAATCTAACACTTCAAAACCTAAGATTATGTTTCAAATATATAACAATTTCTCAGAATTCATGCAAACTAATTTCAGGAGCCCTAAAGCTTTTGGATGCCCTAAGTATACTCTGAAAGTGATGCATTGTTTTCTTTGAGAAAAACATCCTCTCATATGATCAAACACATTCCTCATTTCACTAGTTCACCTAAACCCAATGTGCCTGCACACCAGCCAGCCAAGTGAAGTGAGGAAGAGTGGCAGGAGAGGGTCTGTCTATTTTCACTGTGGTCATCGCTGGTTTCTAAACAGCTTTGATCCATTTTGTTTGATGCACAGAAGTAACATCCTTCACATAAGGGCAGATCACACTGTTTTCATCCTGAAAGTGGCCTTCACAGTGGGATTTTGAGCATAAGTGTTTTTCTGTTAATATGTATTTCTTTCCTTTTTATTTTCCTCTCATATATTACATACTGACCACAGTTACCTCCTCCACCCACTCCTTTTTAAATTCCACTTTCCCTCTACCCCAGATCCACTCCTCTTCTCTTTCCCTTCAAAAAGGATAGGGATATCTACAGAACATGGCATATCAAGTTATGTTAGACTTGCCACCATCCCTCACTTCAGAGCTTAGAGAGGCAACCCAGTAGGAAGAAAAGGGTCCAAAGGCCGGCAAAAGTGTCAGAGATGTCCCCTATTTCCACCTTTAGGAGTTCCCGAAGAATCTACATTACCATAACTTATACTCTAAGGCCCTAGCTCAAAGCCATACCGGGTCTGTGATTATCACTTCGGTCTCTGTGATCCTCTATAAGCCCTGCTCATTCGTTTCTGTGGTCCATGTGTTCATGGCATCCTTGACCTCTCTGGTTCCTACGATCCATCCTTCCACTATTCTTTGCGGTTCCCCAGGTTCTGCCAAATGTTTGTCTATATCTCTCCATCTGTTTCATATTTTTCTGGATGATGGTTCTCTGATAACCATTAGGCTGGACACTGATCTTCTAGTAGAACAAAAGTTCATTATTCAGCATTTCATTGAAATATTTTTCAGTCATGTTTGTTTCTCTCCTCAATTTCTGGACTGTCCAGCTTCTGTCTGGTTCCTTGCCATCCAGTCAAGGTCAGGTCTGGCCTCTCTCTTATGGCATGGGCTTTAATTTGGATCAGTTATTAGTTGGCCAATTCAACAAGTTCTTTACAAATGTCCTGTCTATATTTCAGGAAGGACAGATTGTAGGTCAATGTTTTGTGGCTGGGTTGGTGTACCAGTCCCTTTGTTAGAGTCTTCTGTGGTTACAGTAGATGACTGGTTCAGGTTCCCTATGCCTCACTAGTAGGAGTCTTTACTAGGGTCACTCTTGTAGCTTCCAGGGAGATTCCACCTGCTCCTATCCCAACCTGCCCACCTATATCCACAAATCTTTTATATTTCTTCTTCTGTGGGAGGTACAGTTGTCCTAAATTGAGTCTTCCTCGTCACTTAGCTTCTCTATGCATGTGACCAAACAGGGAATCTATTGGTTTTTGTGCAATATTAGTTTACAGTAGTAGAGCTCAGATGGGTGTGTTTGTTCACCAGTTCCCGAAACTACTGTATAATCTTTAGGATTAAAAAAATATGCTCATGTTATCTGCAGATCTATTATACACACAATTATTTTCCAAATTTCATTTATTTGTGCTATGTAATTGTTTTGTCTAGGACATCTAAGAGACTAGTGAAGAAAAGTGGCCACCACAGCATCCTTTTGTTGATTCTGTTTTGAGAATGAAAGTTATCTGTGTCCCCAGTGAGTACTGAGCTGACAGTGGTTTTTCACATGTTCCTCCAATGCACTGGCCTCTCTTATACCCTTCATTTGTCTGTTTTCATCATTAAAAATTTTCACTTTTGTCAAACTTCTTTATTGATTCAGTCTTAAGAGTTATTCATGTCATCTGTATTGTGTTGCATCATGTATCCATCTCTGTAGGTTCTGGGCTTCTGGGTATTTGTCTGTTTCATGTAAGTCACA
>NW_026068283.1:4346-7068 GCF_014885135.2 Alexandromys fortis | reverse complement strand
ACTTTTTAAACATTGCTAAAAGAAGTTTTCATACTGTGCCAACTAATGATACATGACTTTCTGACTTGTTCTTTGTTTGAATACTATATAATGAAAGCATGATTTTAGTAAAATCGCAGCAGATTTTCACTACACAGTGTGTCTGTCTGTCATTCCCTTGCGTCGTATCCTGGCTATCCTATCCTTCAACCCTGCTCTCCCGTGGATAGCGGTCTCCAAGAGGGACGGTCCGTGGCAGTGTAGTGCTCCACTGTGGATATGTACCACATCTTCCTTATCAGTTCTTCAGTCTAGGGGCATTTAGGTTGTTTCCAGGTTCTGGATATGGCAAACAATGCTGCTATGAACATAGTTGAGCACATGTCATTGTGGCATGATTGAGCATCATTTGTATATACACCAAAAAGTGGTATTAATTGGGTCTTGAGGAAGGTTGTTTCCTAATTTTTTGTGAAATCACCGCACTGACATCTGAAGGTGTTGCATCAGCTTGCATTCCCAGCAGCAATGCAGAATTGTTTCCTTTTCCCCACAACCTCTCCAGCATAAGTTGTCATCAGTGTTTTTGATCTTGGCCATTCTTCTAGGTGTAAGATGGAATTTCAGAGTTGTTTTGATTTGCATTTCTCTGATGACTAAGGATGTTGAACATTTCATTAAATGTCTTTAAGCCATTTTAGATTTCTCTTTTTAGGTTTGTAGTCAATTTTTTATTGAATTATTTGTTCTTTTGATGACCAGTTTCTTTTTTTTGCAACAAAGTTTCCAAAGATGTTTATTATATAACTAACACACATCAACAAAATATAGCTGATAAACTGACTCCAGAAATTCTACCAGGGAATTCCTACAGCTGATAAATACCTTCAGTAATGTGGCTGGAAAGAATATTAGCTCAAAAAAAAACCAGTAGATGTCCTACATTCAAATGATAAATGAACTGAGAAAGAAATCGGAGAAATAATACCCTTTACAATAGCCACAAATAATATAAAATATCTTGGGGGTAACTCTAACAAAACAAATAAAAGACCTATATGACAAGAATTTTAAGTCTTTGAAGAAAAAAAAAACGGGGGAAGAGATCAGAAAATGCTGTATGAACTGGACATGCAGGACCCCAGGAAGAATGACTGCTGAACTTGCCTAAAGGTGAGATGTTTCTTTGGGGTTCCTGCTTCATGAAAGCATCTGTTAGACATTCTGCAGGACACAGAAAAAACTGACTGTCAAACTTTTGATATAGGCAGAACTGTATTTGAAATTTCCTGCTTTATGGAAAAGTCTGCTAGATACTATGGGCCTAAAGGCTGAAGATGAATGTTCCAGTGGTAAAGAAGTACAGACTGTCGAGGAAGCAAGATTGTCTGTGTCAATTCTAGAGTTTTGGAAGTTGCTTACAATGTACTTCCTGTTTACTTAGGTTATATTTATATCATTCTGGGGTCTTTGATGTAGTTGAAGAATAGTTATAGTTTTCCTTAGTGATGATAAAAGATAAAGTAGATATAAATATTGCAACTATAACTCTTGCTTGATACTTTTCTTGTTATATGTAATATTACTATGTTAAAATTAAAACTTTCCTTTTTATTTAAACAGAAAAGAGGAGGGATTCCCCTTTGTATGTTGTGAATACAATTGGCTAGTGAATAGAGAATCTGCCTTGGCCTGTGATAGGATAGACTATAGCTAGGTGGTAAAACTAAACTGAATGCTGGGAGAAAGACGGCAGAATCAGGATAAGCCATGTAGCCCCACAGGAGACAGATACCAGATGGAGCTGTTCTCAGTAAGCCACAGCCATGTGGCAATACACAGATTAGTAGAATTGGGTTAAATGAATAGGTAAGAGCTAGCCAATAAGAAGTTAGAGCTAATAGGATAAGCATTGATTTAAATAATATAGTTTCTGTTTGATTGCTTGGGGAATCTTGGTGGCTGGGAAATGGATAAGCAGTTTCCTACAACAAATCTGCTTACATCACCCTGCAGAAAATACAAATTCACATCCTGACAGAAGAGAAAACGTGAATTAGCCTTTCACGCATTTGAATCGGAAACTACATCCTGAATAAAACACCAGTAGCATAGACACTTGAGATCAAAAATCAATAAATGGGACCTTATGAAACTGAAAAGCTTCTTTAAGGCAAAAGACTCTGTTAATATGACAAAACAGCATCATACACAATGGTATAATATCATCACCAAATGATGGAGGAAGGTCATGTATCTATGTGTTACTTTCATTGGTTAATAAAGAAACTGCTTGGCCCTTTGATAGGACAGAAAATTAGGTAGTCAGTGTAAACAGAACAGAATGCTGGGAAGAAGGGAAGTGAGGCAGATGCTATAGCTCTCCTTTCCAAGATGGATGCAGGTTAAGATCCTTTCCGGTAAGCCATCATCTCATGGTGCTACACTCATTAATAGAAATTGGTTAATCAAGATGTGAGAATTAGCCAGAAAGAGGCTAGAGCTAATGGGCCAACCAGTGTTTAAAAGAATACAATTTGTGTGTTGTTATTTCGGGTATAAAGCTAGCCGTGTGGGAATGCAGCCTGCTGCTCCTTCTACAACCAAACCCACATCTTACAGAGGGCTGATCTCCAAAATATTTAAAGATCTCCAGAAGGTAGACATCAAAGTACCAAATTATCCAATTAAAAATGTTGTACAGTTTTAAACATAATTCTCAATAGAAGAATCTGAAATGAGT
>NW_026068283.1:0-1788 GCF_014885135.2 Alexandromys fortis | reverse complement strand
TGAAGATCCAATGGATGGAGACATCAGGGTCAGGTGAAATGCAGGTGAAGGTCACAGATGTACCTCCAGAGACTGTGGTGTCAGTGATTCGCACAAAGGGCTGTGTCACATTCTCTGTGAAGAAACAGAGGAGAATACCAAATGACAGTAGTTCACAGAGTAAACCAGACCATCTTTAGTTCACATTTATAAAACATCCAGCGGGGAGAATTTGGAGTTGTGACTATAGACATAACTTGTGGTTTGGATTTGCCACTCAGGAACTGTTTTACCCAGATTTAGGCACTGTTTTCTGTATCTCAGTTTCCCTGTAATAGCACACATAGTGCCTGGTCATTGCTGTGTTCATGAGTTGAACTTAGTTCTGAGCAATGGTCTGAATTTGGGGTGGGGGAGCTGTTCACATTAGC
This sequence comes from Alexandromys fortis, assembly GCF_014885135.2. NCBI lineage: Eukaryota > Metazoa > Chordata > Mammalia > Rodentia > Cricetidae > Alexandromys > Alexandromys fortis. The sequence continues at coordinate 1,378 of NW_026068283.1, read as the reverse complement.
AGCATCTGCTACTGTTTACTTGCAGAAGAGCATTCCGTAGGTTGGACCCCTCAGGGTGAGTGATCTGGAGCAGCTGCCTCCTCTGTTTCTTCCCTTTGTGCCTTGACCTTCCTGTGAAGTCTCATCAGCCCATCAGAGCAATAGGCTAATTGCTCAGACACCTGACCACTGATCCTCAGAAGGAGTTGCACAGGTGACCTACCCAACTGCAGCTCTCATGGAAGTAAACAGCTGATTCTACACTCTATGGAACAGTCAGTAAAGCCTTGTTCCTTGTTGGTTGTAACAGAAAATCTAACCAAAACAGTGACATAAACTTTCCACTGTCACCTACTGTTCAGCCAGAGGCAAAGCTTTGGAGTCCAGGCTGACAGCCTCTGTGAATACCCCATGGTTTAACTATTCAGGAACTGCCTGACCTGCTCTTTCTGAGGACATGTGTATGGTGAGAGCTGCAGTCGACATCCTGGGGCTGAGTTTACACAGCACAGTTCCTCCTTTCTGTATGGAAAGGCAAGTGTGGGGTTCTGATCAATTACAGTTTGTCTACACCGTGTGTGTCCTGCAGTAGAGACCCAAATCCCAGTGGGGGGAAACAGGCAGTGGGGGAGCGAGCAGGCACAACCCAATCCTGACAGGTTAGTGTATGAAGTGGGATCAGACACTTCAAGCAGTTGGAGACCATAGAGAGTCACTTACTCTTTACATAAATTTCCACGTATAGTCTTTCAATTTTGAAATCTTTTTTTAAAACTGTTAGTGTGTAGATTCCTTCATCTTTCTCAGTGAGATCCCTGAGTATCAGAGATCCATTATTGTATCCTGTCTTTTTAATTCTGTGTTCAGGCCCCCAGGAGATGTAATTTATGCCTCTGGTGTATTTTACAATTTTAACGACCGGAGTTCTGTATGATGCCTTGTGCCATAAAACGGCTTTTACATCTTCTGGAAGATTATAAACTTGAAGAACCACGTCTTCCCCTTCAGCTGCATAGCGAGGCACTGGTTGGATCATGAGTTGGGAAGAAGCGAAAGGGTTGCAGAACTGAGAATGGGAAGCTGGGAGGGAAAAGAGAAAAAAAACCCCATCACATGGCGATCATTGTGCTTTGTGAAAAGATGGTGAACTCCATCCTGAGCAGATGGATTCATTACTCAACCTAGAGTTCCAGGTATGTGTGTTTCTCTTCCTCTTAAAGAAGGGCTGAAACATGACCTCCTTCTTTCCAACAGTGCCCCCGAATAATGTGTCATGTCCTCTGTGGAACAGTTTCTTTGGGTGTCTACATGGCTGCTCCCTCACTGCTCTTAGTCAGATACTGTACAGACTCATGAACACTGACATTTAAGATGATGCCTCCCCTGAACTCAACAGGCC
>NW_026068282.1:470243-471384 GCF_014885135.2 Alexandromys fortis | reverse complement strand
GTCACTATAAATTAATAAAATATTCAGACCATAGTATGTGGTGGTTGATCAATGGAATAGGAGAAAGAGAGTTTCACAGGTCTGTGTGTGTGTGTTTGTTTGTTTGTGTGTGTGTATTTGTGTGGCTATATGTGTCTGTGTATGTGTGTGTGTGTATGAGTGAGAGAGAGAGAGAGAGAGAGAGAGAGAGAGCAAAATAAAGTTCATTAGATTCAAAGTTCTTGTTTTATTTAAAGGGGGCGTGCTTTGATATATGGTCATTTATCCTGTCCTTGCATTATTTTTAATTAAATACTAATTGGCCAGCAAACAGGCAGGTAGTAAGGGAAAGCATGGCTACCAGGCAGGAAATAGAGGCCGGCCAATGAGAACCAGAGAAGTCTGGGAAGAGGGCCATTCAATCTTCAGCCTACACTAAGATACAGAGGTGGTGATGTGGTTGGGAGATTCTTCTGTTTTGTTATGGTTTAAATGGTTAAATAATGAGACTGCCTTGGCCCTTTAATTGGACAGAAATTTAGGTAGCTGTAGTAGACCGAACAGCATGCTGGGAGAAAGAAGCCGAGTCAGGCAGTGGCCATGATTCTCCCACCCTCTACAGATGCGGGTTAAATCTTTCCTGGTAAGGCTCCTCGTAGTGCTACACAGATTACTAAATATAGGTTAAAGCAAGATGTGAGAATTAGCCAATAAGAGGCTGAAACTAATGGTACAGGTATTGTGTAAAAGAATACATTTTCTGTGTAATTATTTCAATTAAAGCTAGCTGAGGACTGGAAGTGGCCTGCAGCTCCTCACTACACAGAGGAAGCAAGATGTGACTGCCTAGCAGAAAAAGGTACCACGCCAGTTCAGGCACGCTCTCCTCTGCTGCCTAAGGACCTAGCTGGGAAAAGCCCTTGCACACCTGGGAACCCCTCTAGAGCCAAGTCTCTTACCAACCCTAAAATGGCTCCTTTAGTTAAGATATCTTCTTCCCTGTTCCCATATAGACCCTACACCCTCCTAGACCTGGATAGAGGGGGGAGGCCCTTGAACTTCCCACAGGGCAGGGCACCCTGACTTCTCTTAGGACTGGAGAGGGAGGGGAAGGGTACTGGGGGGAGTGGGAGAAAAATGGGGGGATGGGAGGAGGCGGGAG
>NW_026068282.1:464708-465619 GCF_014885135.2 Alexandromys fortis | reverse complement strand
AAAAGAGTCATCAAGAGGAGAGCTTTGTGGGGCCTAAATGAAATCAAAATCTATTTCTCACAGGTGTCACAATGTTGTAATGATACCCAGTATTTTGTATATATATTAGAAGAAGGAAATAACAAAAGTAGGCGAATCTTTTGGGAGAATTTTTCTAAAAGGATTACTATCCAGGGCAGACAGAATGGTCACACAACTTTTAACAAATTGAAGTCTTGAAACATATCTTGACCCTCCGATGCTAAAGAAGATAGAGCAAATGTAAAACCTTTGGTTTCAGAACCTTGTTGCTGCACTTCCCTATCATGTAATATTGGAAAATGCACTTAAGCCGTATGAATTTCAAGTTTCTCATATATATGATCAAGATAGTTTAAACTAGTTGTAGGTTAAGTACTGACTCAATTGGATGTGAATACAAAAGAATCTCCTAATGTTTTCAACTAAGGACAACAAAGAGAACAGATGTTAGAAGTAATGCTGAAAAAAATCAACTAATGTGAATTCCACCACCACCACCACATTTCCCTTCTTCACAGACCTCAGCATACAAATTCACACACATTTCCTTATCACACATGCAGAAAAACGATGTCATTCCGAAGTAGCTTGCTTCCCTCATCAACTCATGCAAAAACTGGAGTACCAATTCCAGCGCTGTTGTAGCTTCACCTCTCCCTTTTTGTCAATCCTCTGCAATCAATGCTAAGAAAAATATAGCCATTTGATGGAGGAAGGTCATTGGTTAATTATAATAAACCAACTGCTTGGCCTCATAGCTTAGAACATAGATGGGAGGAGTAAACAGAATAGAATTCTGGGCGGAAGAGGAAGTGAGGTCAGACTCTGCTCTGCTCCCGGAGAGACTCGACAGCTCTGCTCTGGAGCAGAGACGCCATGCTCAGCTCTCC
>NW_026068282.1:460780-462141 GCF_014885135.2 Alexandromys fortis | reverse complement strand
GGGAGGAGTAAACAGAATAGAATTCTGGGCGGAAGAGGAAGTGAGGTCAGACTCTGCTCTGCTCCCAGAGAGACCCGGCAGCTCTGCTCTGGAGCAGAGACGCCATGCTCAGCTCTCCCGGGTAGACTCGATAGCTCTGCGCTCTGAGGCAGACACATGAAGCTCCCCAGGATGGACGTTGGTTAGAATCTTCCCGGTAAGCGCACCTTGGGGTGCGTACACACATTATTAGAAATGGGTTAGAACAATATGTAAGAGCTAGCCAATAAGAATCTGGAACTAGCTGGGCCAAGCGGTTTTTAAATGAATATAGTGTGTGTGTTGTTATTTCTGGCATGAGCTAGCAAGCGGCCGGGGTGTTGGGGACGCAGCCCTGCAGCTCTTATTTCAACAGCCATTTCTCCGCTAATATGGTTCTCTCCTTTGGTTATTTCTCATGTGTTTTTGAAAGGCCATGTGGATCAGTTAAAAGTTAGGTTTCATGCTACTTTTCTGGTCTGCTCTTGGCTCTCCCAGCTATTAAAATAGATGATGGCGGGGGGGGGGTGGAAGGTACATACTAAAATAGGACAGTCTGGACTTTTGCTTAACAACATCAATAGAGGTTTATAATTCAGAAGAACTCTCAATAAAACAGTCTACTCTGAATGATTAATTACTCTTTATCATTTATGTCTCATTAATTTGGTTAGTAAAACATGTTTACACATTACTTCCTTTACCTTAATATAAATCCGAAGGGACACACTGCTCAGGGATGCTTGTGTGCTAAGAGAGCAGAGTGAAGAGGAGTTGACTTAGCTCCTAATAAAATGTTATCTGCAGGATATTGAAAAGTCCTCAAGAAAGTAACCATTGTATACATTCAGGACTGATTTCTCTGATTGTTTAAAACCTCACTACCTTCCAAATGATACATTAAATACCATGTCTTCTCAAGTATTTCATTAATGTTCTTCTATCTATCATAAGGAACTAAAATTTGATAAATTTTAAAACAGGGAAATATTTGAAACTTTCAGAAGTGGTAATATAAAAAAATGACATCTTAGAACTCATCTCTATGTCAGAAATCTATGGAATAACATGTTTTAAGACACCTGACTGAAGTTTTGGAGGTTTTTTTCCATTTAAAAAAATCAGTATTTATATACATTCATTGATTCATTCACTCATATTCTCTCTTTCTCTCGCTGTTTCCTGGAATCCAACACTATTTTTTATTACTATTGTATATTAAATTTACAAAATAATTGGCTTCATTGAGACAGTAATATTTATGTGTATATATGTACTATATATTATATTATATTATATCATATTATATATAATGTATATGTATATATAACGTAGCTGCATTC
>NW_026068282.1:448008-460162 GCF_014885135.2 Alexandromys fortis | reverse complement strand
GCCTTTGCTGGAGAGGCTGTGGAGGAAGGGGTACCCTCATCCATTGCTGGTGGGAATGCAATCTTGTGCAACCACTTTGGAAATCAGTGTTTCGGTTTCTCAGGAAATTCGGGATCAACCTACCCCTGGACCCAGCAATACCACTCTTGGGAATATACCCAAGAGATGCCCTATCATATGACAAAAGCATTTGTTCAACTCTGTTCATAGCAGCATTATTCTTTTATTTTTTGACATTAGAATATAATTATATCATTTCCCCCTCCCCTTCTCCCACCAGATCCTCCCATATAGTTCCCTTTGATCTTTCAAATTCATGTTCTCTTTTTCATCCATTGTTTTTACATAGACATGTATATACATACATATATACATATGCATATATATATATCCATAAATATAACCTTCTTAATCTGTATAATGTTGTTTGTACATATGTTTTCAGGGCTGATCATTTGGTATTGGAAACCAGTTGTGCTCTTCCCTGATTAAGACTATTTCTACCAATTTCAACATTCCTTAGTTACCTATAGTTCTTTGTATGGAACTGAGGCCTCCTAGGCTATACCCCTACCACCTAGTCCTTTTAGATGAATGGTGAGAACTATACTTATATGTGAGAAGAACAAATATTTAGAATGTAGTTAGGGATTATGTTGGTTTAATAAAGTGGACGTTGTAATTTCTCTCCAAGAACCTATATTTACCTATCCCTAGGTAGCTGGGCAACTTTTCAGTACCAGGCATGGTTTCCCTTTTGTTGAGCAGGTCTTAAACCTAATTAGAGAACTGTTAGTTACTACAAAGGCATTTATGCCACTATTAAACCATTAGGTTCATAGACATTATACCTGGACAGGACTATTACTTGATTCCTTTTTTTTTTTTTTTTGGAAGTTTTCATGGCACCTTGTGGTACCAAGAGAGCTAATTCTCAGTGAGGAGGCAATTCTTGTCAGTCCCAGCTGAAAATATTCTAGATTCTGTGCCCAGACTTCATGGTGTCATTAGTAATAGAGACTTACATTTCACGTTTGGGGAGCAACCAAGGGCAACAGATACAAGCTGTATTTCTTGTAAGTCTCCTGGTGTTGAGGTACTTGTAAAATGATCTTTGACTCTTGAAGGGAGCATTATCAACTCAGATAAAAAAATTTCACTTAAACAATATGTGTGTATTTATATGCAGACTTATATAATTTAGGTAGCTAATTAATAGTATGTTTGTTTATAAATTTTTCAGATATACTTACAGTTGTTTTACCCTCTGACGTACTTCTCTATTTAAATCCCCCCTCCCTAAATAGAGCCCTTGCATTTTTCCATTCCCCTGATCATATCACTTGTACCCTACTATTGGGAGATGGGCTGCAGTGTATGTGTTCCATTTAGGATTGAACATTCTGCGTCTTTTAATTTCTGCACTGTGGGTTTGTGCCATCTGTGGATCTTTGTGTTAATCATTATCAATAACAAATAGAAGCTTCTCCAATGAGGTTTAATAAATGTATTAATCTATGTTTATAATGATATACTATTAGGAGTGGGTTAGATTTAATACTATGTCCACTTAGCAGCATAATAGTAGCAGTTTCTCCACTAGAGCCTATGACATGCCATTGGTTTTTGGCCTGATAATGGTTTCAAGTATGGGTATCTTCTTGTGGATCAGGACTTAAACTCAATCAGAAATTAGTAACTTATTCTTGTGATGTATCAATGGCCATGTCTTGCCAGACCAGTCATCATTATAGCTCACAAGGTTCAAAGTTTTGTAAACTGATGGTTACCTGCCTCCTCTGGTAGCATACATAGCTCCTTCCACCACAATGAAAGATAGTGGGATGAAACTTGTGAGTGAGTCTATACCAGTTCTAGGACTCAAATACATGATAACTTCAGTAATGAATTCTGATTGTCAAGTTCTGGGGAGTGGGTAACCAAGAGCAATTACAATAGCTTCCAATGTTTGAAAAACCTAGGGTACCTCAATGGTCAACAATACCAAATATAGTAACCCTTTCACTGGGCTTCTGTTAGTCTCTGGTATCTCATAAAATCATTGCTGCTCTGTTAAAGGGTAGATACATTCTCACTCTTTCCTCCATCTCTGCTTCCTCCCTGCTCCATATATACCCTATAACATTATGTTTCCTATGATTGTTTAAAAGTCTCTAGTGTTATCTGTCCCCTCTGATATTCAACGAGACACTAACTATATGGAGTAGACACATGTGCAAATTACCTAGTACTTTTGTACATAGCAAGATTACATAAGCAATATCACCCATATTATAAAGCCATACATCTACTACTTTGCATCACAATCTCAAAGTCAACATCACTCCCATAGCATAGAAGAAGACACAGATATACTAAGGAATTTACAGGAAACCAACCTCTAACCAGGCCTAGTGGTGTAGGACTATACTAATTCCAGTTAATCTGAAGTGTGAGGCAGTAATAACACAAGTTCCAAGGCCAGTCTGAGCTATACATCAAGTTCAAGATAAGCCTGAGCAATTCAGCAAGGTTCTGTTAAAATTTTTTAAAAAAATAAATACTAAAAGAAGGATAGAAGTGGGGTTGTGGCTCCATGGTAGGATGTGAGAGGCCCTAGGTTTTATCCCCATTACTGAAAAAATATCTGAAAGAAAGAGAAACACTAACCGTAGGTCATCTCAGGGCATAAGCTCAAACCCCAAACTTCCCAGTGTCCAGCCTGATCACTTCAAACTTTTAGCAGTCTCTGCCAAATTCTTAAATTCTCTCTTCTTCTTAAGTCTGTCTTTCTCACCCAAAGAAAAAGTGAGGACTTGTAGCCAATGTCAGATGAAGATGAGACAGATTTCCCAAGTGACAGGATGATCCTCTCACATCTTCTGGTGGATATCGGTCCCTGCCAGCCAACTGGCAAGGCTGGCAGGGAGAAAAAGTGACAGTAAGCCATATAAGTACAAGTATCCGTGGGTGGGAAAATGTCAGAAACAAAGAAAACAGCTTCAAATATTAAATGCAAGCTCATTTACTGTGGTCACAGATAAAATAGACGAGTTTGCCATCAGCAGGGACTGTGACAGTGATGAATGGAACCATTCTGGAACTGTGAATGTAAGTGGCCACTGAGAAGGGGGGCAGGCATATGGGGGGTGAAGGAGCAGGAAGAGGCTGTGGGCGGGAGAACAGGAAGAGAATGAGAACCCGTTATGTGTGGGCTGAGGCATTTCAGTGGCAGAACAAAAAATATAGAAGTAATGTTGCTGCTGGTACTTAAAAAGCCCAGGCAGGCATCAAACCCACCCACCCCAGTCCCCCACACTCTAAAATCAGAGAAGCTGAAGCTTCAAAAGAAAGAACGAGGGGGCAGGTAGAAATGGTTAAGATGTAGTTTGACAAATGCAATTAAATGGAGGTCAGTTATCAAATTCCCCACGGATGAAAAGAATCCCAGCAGAGGACTAGTATAATGAATGATAGACTCTGTGTGTGTGCACATGACTGGGGCTCAGCCCTTCAGAAGGACTATCAGAGAATTGCTGAGCAAGTTCAAAAGCCATTATTTGAAATTTCTTTCACTTCCCAGTTAAAAGACGACAATACTTCCAGAAATAAAGAGATCCTGAGTCATAGCTGCAATCTAAAGAATGAGTTGAAAAATGAAAGGTGAGTTACGGAAATAAGGCATTTTTCACATAACTGAAAACAAAGAAGTTGGGTACACTGCAGTTCTCTTAAACTATTGGGAGTGGCATACTATTGTGTTCCTCACGTTTTAAGCTTTGACTGTTTTAGTGAATATAAGCACACATTTGGGTTCACTTCACGACTCTGTTTCTCCAAAGAGCTTTGATACACCATTTCCTATGAAATCTTTCACAGACTCTGAAAGCATCTATTCTGTTACTATTGGGAGACAAGCATGCTACTCAGTGCTACAAACTGAGGAAAGTGTTAAAGGAAATATGACATAGTATTCCACCACAAGAGACTTAGAGACTAGTTAGATGACAGCAAGAGGTCTGAAGCAAGGGAGACCTAATTCGAGTCATCACATTACACAAAGTGATACCTAATGAGTCCCAATGATTCCTCACTCCATCCCCCCACACACACCAAAAAAAACCTCCTTCACTAATAGACTGGAGTAGTTATGGGACACAAGAGAAGGAATGGAAACTGAAGCATCACTGAAGAATGACCAGATTTATACTAGGATTGCTAAAAGAATGTTGCAAATTGAGTAGGCCCTTCCACGACAAATTTCTCTCCTTTTGACATGAAAATCCCTACCATACTAAATCATAATATTGAAAAGTCCAAGTTTTCAGTGTTTAAGAGATTTTAATTATTCATCCATGTATATACTTACATGAGTTTATGTTTCCTATGAGTGCAGGTGTTTGCAGAGGCCAGAAGAGGTCAGACTGTCCCCCTGGAACTGGAGTTACAGTCAATTGTAAGCCACCTGTTATGGGTGTTAGACCATGAACTAGAATCCTTTGTAAGAGCAGTGAATGCTCTTAATTCATGAGCCATCTCTCCAGCCCCATGTTTCAATATCTTGTAAAGTTCGTCATATTTTCTAAGTTCAAAGCTCCATTTCTTGTTTTTATTTTATTTTTTATTCTTTTGTTACTTTAATGGTCCTCAAATCTGAACATATAAATGTTTAGATAACTAAATCAATTGAAGAGCTTATTGAACAAGTTTATACTGGGTCTTCCCTCTGACTCTGTCTCTCACACACTCTGTGTGTCTCTGCCTCTCTGTCTCTCTCTCACACACACTCTCTATGTGTCTCTTCCTCTATGTCTCTTTCTCCCTCTGCCTCTCTCTTGGTGCAGCCTCCCCACTCCTTTGTGCAGGACATGCTGCTCTCGCTCTTGCTCTTTCTTGTTCTTGCTCCCTCTCCCTCCCACTCTCTGTCTCTCTGCTTCAACTCTTCCTCCAAGTGTGTATGTGTGTGTGTTTGTGCACATGTGTGAGCTTTATATGTATGTGTATGTAGTCTATGGGTTGACAGTGGGCATCTTCCTCTCTCACTTTCCACTATGTTTTACAAGACAAGATCTCTTATTAATCCAAAGCTCACAAACTGGCAAGAGGAGCTGGCCAACCAGCCCCTTGGATCTTCCTTTCTCTACTTCCCCAGTGCTGGGCATATAGGGAAAATGCTTTCTACATGGGTACTGAGGATCTGAACTCAAGTCTTCAGACTTATGAAGAATTTTGTTGACCACTTCATTTTCTCAGGCCTTCCCCCAATACTGGCTCTGCCACATAGCTTCTCTCCAAGTAAATCTTATTGCAAATAGTCAAGGAGGGTCACACTTGTATTAACACTTGCTATTCATCCTATCAGAACTGTATCCTCATTCCATAAACCTTACCTTTCAGTAGCATTAATTCAGAATAAACATGGGAAATATAATTTCAGATATAATACTAAGCCATCTTCACCATCAGGTATTTTAAAATATATGTGTGGTAATCTGAGTGATAATGGTCACCATAGGCTCATATATTTGATTGCTTTGCTCCCCAGTTTATGGAACTATTTCGCATGGGTTAGAAAGTATGACCTTGTTGGTGGGGGTGTGTTACCAGGGGTGGGCTGTGAGAATTCAAAAGCCCAAGCCATTCTAATTGTCTGACTTCTGTCACTGTTGCTGTTTCATGCCTTTAGATCAGACATAAATTCTCTTCTACTGCTCAACTGCTATGCCTTTTTGCCTGTTGCAATGCTTTCCAATATGATGCCATGTACTAACACTTGGAAATGGTAAGCAAGCCCCCAATTAAATGTTTTCTTTTGTAAGTTGCCTTAGACATGGTGTCTCTTCCCAGCAATAGAAAAGTAGCTAAAATAATGTCACACAGAAAATGTGAATTATATGTAAGAGAAGACCAAAGACATAATCATAAAGTATCTAATATACTATAAACAAACAGGAAATATCAGGGGAACTGTCATAAATATAGTTTTATCCCCAAATTAAATTTCTCTCTCTCCCTCTCTCTCTCTCTCTCTCTCTCTCTCTCTCTCTCTCTCTCTCTCTCTCACACACACACACACACACACACACCTGCTCCTTCTCCCTCCCAACCCCCTCTATCCCCTTCCCCTCTTCCTCCAACTGTGTGTGTGCATAAATGTATACATACAATAAAATAACACAAGCTAATACTGAAAAGTTGGTCCATATTTAACACAAATACCACAAAGTTCACAGAGGTTTAAATTCTAGAAGAAAAATGTACCCTCACATCTCAGTCAGGCTAGTTTTCTTGGCCTGAGCCATGACCTGAGGGCTATCAATCTAGTAGCAACCAATAAAAGAAAAATATAGCTCCAAGTCTGCAAAGCCTAATGCATTACATCTTGAGTAACAGAAGCAATGGATCCATTTCTACCTCCCCTGGGGTTAAAGAAAATAGCTCTGCACTTAACCTATACTGGCAAGGATGCTCCAGATATCCTTCTCAAGTACACCTATGAGCAGGCCACTGACAACTTTTTGTCTACTGGATAAAGAAAAATTCTTAACCCCTTTATCTTACCATCAAATGTGTCCTCTGTCTAACTTTAAAATAATCTATCTGATATTCTCTTTTTATTTCCATACACCATGTGCCTTTCACACCAGACTATTCTCATACACAAAGTACCCTGGACTTTCCTTCCTGTATGCTGTTTAACATGACTTCCTTATATTCTGAATACCCATGATTTCTATCCTTTCCCCTTGCCATCAGACACCCCCAAGAGCATTTTCCTATCTCCTGAACAAATGTAATCTCCACCTGCCCAGTGCTTCCACCAACCACATTTGGCAACTCTCTTGATACATCAGCACACTCTGCTTTATTTTATACACGATCATACATCTCTTGTCTCTCCTATTAAAATTTAAGCCCCTTGAAGGTAGGTGCCCCTTCTTAAAAACCACAGTCCCTGTTGCAGTGACCTACTAGATTAATCAATGATTATAACCTGGTAAAGAGGAGCTAAATATAGATTGTTTCAGATTAATCAATGATTATATCCTGGCACAGAGGAGTTAAATATAAACTATTTTAGATTAATCAATGGTTATATCCTGGCATAGAAGAGTTAAAGATTGACTGTTTTAATAACAGATAATTTGAACAAAACATTCCATCTGTCTTCTTAGCTGGCATTTTTCCAATAAGAATGTTGCTACTTAGAACACATTTTCCTCTGGATAATATAACATGTAATTCCTTCACTTTTTTTCATTTTTTTAGTAAGAATTATCTAAAATTTTTGAGAAATGAGAGCATCCAATTTAGATAGTCTGGGTTGTTCTTAATCCATGCCTAACTTTGTTAGCATTAGCTGTAGTGTAGGACTTAGCTTGATACCTGAGACAATACTTTGGAATTTGAAGCACAGGACCAGTCTTAGATAAATTATATGAAAATGTTAGCTGCTACTCTGGTTTAAGCAAAATGCCAAAAGAAAAACCTCTCATTGATCAATAGAATGATGGAGGAAGGTCATTGGTTGATTATAGTAAACCAACTGCTTGGCCTCATAGCTTAGAACATAGATGGGAGGAGTAAACAGAATAGAATTCTGGGCGGAAGAGGAAGTGAGGTCAGACTCTGCTCTGCTCCTGGAGAGACCCAACAGCTCTGCTCTCTAGAGCAGAGACACCATGCTCCGCTCTCCTGATAGCTCTGCTCTCTGAGGCACACGCCATGAAGCTCCAACCCAAGATGGACATAGGCTAGAATCTTCCCGGTAAGCGCACCTTGGGGTGCTTACACACATTATTAGAAATGAGTTAGAACAATATGTAAGAGCTAGCCAATAAGAAGCTGGAACTAGCCGGGCCAAGCAGTGTTTAACAGAATACAGTTTGTGTGTTGTTATTTCGGGCATAAGCTAGCAGGTGGCCGGGGTGCTGGGGATGCAGCCCCGCCGCTCTTATTTCAACAATGGAACTTGTCTAGAACTCCATCTCCCTGGGGGTTGTCCAATTTTGTAGTCTTCTTTAAACGACAGCTCTGTTGGGATCAGTCTCTGTCCTCAAGAAATCTATATTTTAGCTAAAGCTTGAGATCAACACACCCACTCACATTTTATATTCTTAAAATATTAACTCAATGTTAACATCACTGTAGCTATCAGTGGGCAATGGGTTATGTGTTGACTCTAACTAAGCACAATTTAATTGGACAACTAGCCTAAATAAATAGTACAAGAGTCAAGGAAACTGTTTTTTGGCCAGTCATGCTTCAGTGCCTAAGGGGAACACAACATGGGCATGTATTCCAAATACAAGTATTCCACAGGTCCAAAGTTTCATGAACTGGCTTTTCACAAATGTGTCAACCATTGGAAAAACAGGCACCTGATGAGCAGGAAGAAAGCTCAAACAATTTCTGTGTCTTGACAGGCACTCTAAAACTTCTATTTCCTTTGTCCTCTCTATACAACTCATCTGTCTTTGAAATATTTTCAGTACCTTTAGTCCCATCCTCAAAAAGCTCCACTGAACAAAAAAGAGACAAGCAAATAGATAATTTCAATATGATGAAGGAAATGATGAGACAGAAGTAGATGTCAGTTCCTTTGAACTCTGGGGGGGGATCAGTGTCATGTGAAGTTATCAAAAAAGGGGGACTTCATAGGAAGAGTTAGCTGAGTAGTGTCTGAGAAATATGGACAGAAAAGAGCAAATGAAGGTGGAAACTGTACTCTAAGAATGAGAGTTGCATGAGCAAGACCATGAGACAGCCTTTTGTATTAGTAAGAAAGTAATATATGAGTAGGGTTATGTATGTAAACCTATGTAATGATGTATGCATGTAAGGTATGTAAAGATCTGTTATGTCACTCAGTAGTACTATAGCCCAAAGGAGGCATAAAACAAGACATGGATCATTATGGCAGGGAGGCTGTACATCATGGTGAAGTCAACAGGGATCATAGACAGATTTGAAGAAGAGGAATTAGACTTAGACAATTAGATTTACAACCAGGAAGATCAATGGTGGCTCTTAAGAAAGGATCAAGAAAAGACAGGACTAGAAGCAGAAAGTACAACTAAAATGCCAGTAATACCACTTTTGGGTATATATCCAAAAAATGTTCAACTGTGCCACAAGGACATGTGCTCAACTATGTTCATAGCAGCTTTGTTTGTCATAGCCAGAATCTGGAAACAACCTAAATGCCCTTCGACTGAAGAATGGATAAAAAAAAATGTGGTACATTTACGCAATGGAGTACTACAGAGCAGAAAAAATAATGACCCCTTGAATTTTGCAGGCAAATGGATGGAGCTAGAAAACATCATTTTGAGTAAGGTAACCCAGACCCAGAAAGACAATTATCATGTGTACTCACTCATAAGAGGTTTTTAAACATAAATCAAAGAAAACATCCCACAAATTACAATCCCAGAGAACCTAGACAACTACAAGGACTCTAAGAGAGACATACATGCATTTAATCTACATGGGTAGTAGAAAAAGACAAGATCTCCTGAGTAAATTTGGAGCATGGGGACCTTGGGAGAAGGTTGAAGGGGAGGGGGGAGGCTGGGAGGGGAGCAGAGAAAAAAGTAGAGCTCAATAAAAATCAATTTAAAAGTAGAGGAAAAAAAACAGAAAATAGATTCTAGATAAAAACCACCAAGATGACTTAGCAGGTAAGGCCACTTACCACCAAGCATGAAGACTAACTTCCATTTCCAGAACCTACGTGATGGAACAGAGAACTGACTTCCATAAGCTCTCCCGTGTTCTCTCATGTGGTTTATGCCTCCCCAAAAACTAATAGATGAAAAAAGGCTGGACCAATAAACATAGCCATTTTCATCTTTGCTTTCATGCTTGCCTTTTCTCCTTGTTACAATCCACTTCTTCATATAGTCTCTGCTACCTTTTTATTACACAGTGTCTCTGACTTTGTTTCTAGTAAAACTAGAGATGGCTCGCCACATAAATGAAGAAGTTTCCAAGAGTTCATCATTTTAGTTTGTAGAGGGAATTCAGTCAACTTGGCCCCTCGATGCCTTCCACAAGGATCACTAGAGGAAACAGCAAAACCACCCTCTCACTTGGATGTGCCTCCTACCTAAAGAAGTCTCTTAAAGCCCCTCCTCAGCTGTCTGCTTCCTTCACATGGAAAAACCATTGGAGACCTGCTACTTGACTAGAGTGATAAAGGAGTTTGGAACTGAGGCAGATTCATGCTCTGTGTTCACTGCCCACTGAAGTCCTAATTTTGTACCCCACCCCTTGTAAAGCACTGGTAAACAAGTGGAGTTTCCTTCTTAATTCCTTATTGTCTTCCCTTCTGCTAATTAACAGGCTCCCTGAAAATATCTCACTAACTTAGGAACGTCCCCATCACTGGATTTTCACCTTAGATACCATATTTAACTGCAAATATCTGATACAGGCTTAATGTTTTAACCGTTGAGTGTTATTACGATCCAACACTTACCAAAAGGAGAATTTTAACCTCAGTCCCAACTCAGTCTCCATAATGGCAATGCTAAAGCATACTCAAAAGTGACTCTGTCTGCCCTTGAGGCTGGCTTACTAAACACAGTATTACCTTCAAAGGAAGTGAGCTTTGGACACAGGAACACTCAGAGAAACAAAACCTTAGTTTGTATGAATTCTTTCATTTCCATCCATCCTCATAGAATCCACCACATTTGGGAGCATTAGATATTGTATTAGTTACTTTTTGTCACTATGACTAAAATACCTCAAGGAAGCAAGACTCCTTTATCATTGTTGTTGTTGCTGCTGTTCTCTCTGTAGACTAAAAGCAAAATACACCATAGATAAATTACCGAATCCCAGAGCTTGTTCTTTACTCTCACAAATATATTTAATTAGCATTTCCCAGGCGCTCAATATCACATTAGGCAAGAGTCCACCAGGCCCCTCCAGGTGATAACAATGTAGTTGTGCAACAAGGCTGGTGTTCTAATAAAAGAAAATTGTCAACCAACTCAAACATGCCAACCAATATAAAATCACAGCAGGCAACAGGAGATAAAGTTGAAGACAAGGCCTTAAAGGGAGTAATTCAGTAGGATTGGCGAGGTCTGAGTCAGGAAAAAAGACAGTCTCATACTGCAGCCCAAATTTACCATTTGCCTGCAACCCTGCCTCAATATCCCCAGCACTGGGATTACAGGTATGCGACACTACCCCTCTCATGAGTTTTCTAAGAGATATCAATTGACTGCTTGCAATGTTGCAGGCATTATGCCATGGAGAGCAGCTCATTTACTCTTCATAATATTCCTCTGAAGCAAATCTCAGTATCAGCCTCCATTTTACAGAATAAAATCAGAAGTTTTAAATTTCTACTTGGTAAATAGGAGTGGTAACACATGACTTTAATCCTGGCACTGGGGAGACAAAGGCAGGTGTATCCCTATGAGTTCAAAACCAGTTAGGTCTACATAAGAGAGTTCTTAAACATCCAGGACTTCAACACAGTGAGACCATGTCAGAAAGAAAGAAAGAAAGAAAGAAAGAAAGAAAGAAAGAAAGAAAGAAGGGGGAGAGGGAGGGAGGGGAGGGAGAATAGAGAGAAAGGAAGGAAAAAAGGAAGACAAAGAAAGAGAAATGGAGGGAGGGCAGGAGAAAGGGAGGAAGGGAGGGAGGGAGGGAGGAAGGAAGGAAAGAAGGGAAAAGAAAGAAAGGTGTTGAAGGAACTGGTGGGCCCCTTTCCTGCCACCCCAGCTCCCAGCTGCCTGGCTAGCTTATGCCCCGAAATAATTACACAGAAACTGTATTCTTTTAAACACTGCCTGGCCCATTAGTTCCAGCCTCTTATTGGCTAGCTCTTACATTCCTTTTTTTACATATTTTTTAATTTATTTATTTCTTTATTAATTAATTAAAGATTTCTGTCTCTTCCCCACCGCCGCCTCCCCTTTCCCTCCCCCTCCCCCAATCAAGTCCCCCTCCCTCGTCAGCCCAAAGAGCAATCAGGGTTCCCTGCCCTGTGGGAAGTCCAAGGACCACCCACCTCCATCCAGGTCTAGTAAGGTGAGCATCCAAACTGCCTAGGCTCCCACAAAACCAATAGGTGCAGTAGGATCAAAAACCCATTGCCATTGTTCTTGGGGTCTCAGTAGTCCTCATTGTC
>NW_026068282.1:437900-447406 GCF_014885135.2 Alexandromys fortis | reverse complement strand
AAGAAAGAAAGAAGAAAGAAAGTCTGCTTGCCACATTTCACATAAACTCATATGTAGCAAGGCTAGAAATTAAACCCAAATCTGCCTACTGTATAACCCATACTTTTAAGTACTTTCATTCTTTGAAAATAATCCTAAACCCTAGTTCCAGTAGGTGAGCTGAATGAGAAGCCTGGGGTGGGAAAGGGGGATGGTAGACATTTCCTACACCCAAATAACACTTTCTTCACCAATGTCAACTTAATGTACTTCTGATACCAAAAATTCCCATGTGTCCTCTTTTTACTCTGACTGTACAGACTCCACAAATTGCCCAGTAGGATGGAAAGACAGGGATCTGTTTAGTTTTAGTAAAGTTAACACAAGTTTCTAACAACATAAAAGAAAAGAAAATCTATTTTTTTCTTTAGTTCAACCTACTATTCGGTTTCTATGGAAACAGGTAAGGGCAAACTGTAGGAAATACAGCTTAGGTAAGATTCACCTCTACCCCAGGAGCTGCTGAGCTTTTTTTCCATTTCAAATAAAGGAACCCTTCATAAATAAGCCACTAAGACTTGGGGGCTGCTGGGTTGTTGGAAAGAAGGGATTTAAGAATAATGGAATTATAAGAGCAGCTTCAATTCAACAATGGTCCTGGCACTGGGAATTATTTTGTTATCTCAGGTACAAGTTTCTTTGATATATTAATATTAGCCTACTTAATCTCTAGCAACCAGCTACCATGAGCTGTAATTCTTTGGAAGAAATTCAGAGGCTAATGTGCCTGAACTGAGTCATCTGCAACCTCCCTGGGAAAAAAAAAGCCCAGTTTCAATGAAATAGAACCCAGTGGAGTGGAATCCTCAACTAATTGCGTCCATTTTTTCCTTAAAGTGACCAATGATAAGAAAAAATTTCTAAAAAAACCTATCAAGAAAATTTAGTACAGTGCATATATGCAGTAATATTGCAACATGAGTTTTAAAACTTTATATTTGCTATTCTTCCAATTCCTTAACTGTAAAATGCTTATTAGGAGAAATAATTAAGATAACAGATTGCGGTTTTCACACAGTACCTGGAACTAATTTTAATATATATTAATAATCTTTTACTTTAGAATGTCTTCCAAAATCATTTTTCAGAAATGTCTTAATGTCATCCTCACTTATCTCAGCATCTTTCTTGCTGTTACCAAGAATATTCCATGATTTCTGTTGTCTACATGATGTTTCATATACCAGGCAAGGGCTTAACTTATCTCCAAAAAGTCTATGGCAATACTTTCAAAATCATGAAAGAGCCAAACATTTCCAAATACTTGAACAGTAATGCCTAAACAATATTCAAGCCCTTCTTCTCTTGAAATCTTTAATATCACTGTCCTTTTATCTCCCCTATGCAGAGATATTTACCTATGTTCCACATGGCCCATATAATCTCTAAGATGCAGTCTGTCTCATACTGAGTGCAGAAACATGCTAGGTCTATGGAGTTCTTTAAGTATAGCACCATGCCCAGTTAGATGTTAAATTGGGCACTGCTTCCTAATGATGACAATTATCATTATTATTGCCACAATCAGACTGAGTAAAAAAAAAAGTTTCAAAAAGCAAGCTATTTTCTCTTTAACAACCCATTGCATATTTTCCTTTCATAGCATTTTCCCTTGTGTATTCAGAATCTAGAACCTTCTCTTGCACTGATTTACTCTGAAGTATGGAGAACCAACGGCAGTTAAAACTGCATCTAAAGAGATAGAGAGAAACGAAGTGTTTCCAGGTGAGTTTCTAACATCTCTAAAACTATGTTCTAGAAGATAAGATCTCCCAGAACTTTCAAAGACAGTTTGCCTATATTGGCAGTTTATCAGTCATTTTCTTCTGTATCCTGCAAAATGTCTAGCAGACTCTTTTATGAATCATGAACCCTGAAGGATCGTCCCACCTTTAGGCAAGTTCAGCAAGCATTTCTTTGTGGGTTCTGCAAGTCCAATTCCTGTTTCATAAAAGAGTCTTCTAGACATTCTGCAGGATACAGAAGAAAATGACTGATAAACTGCCAGTATAGATGAACTGTTTTTGAAATTTTCTGCTTCATGGAAAAGTTTGCTGGATACTATGGGCCTATAGGCTGAAGATAGATGCCCTAATGGTACAGAAGAACTTTGGGTGGCTGTCCATGTAGCAAGATGTCTCTGTCAATGCAACTGCCGTTTACTTTGGTAATATCTTATCCTTCTGGAATCTTTGATGGAGTTGAAGAATTTGTAGTTGTAGTTATAGTTTTCCTTAGTTATGATAAAAGATAAAATAGATATAACTGTAATTCTTGCTTGATAACTGTTTTGTTGTATGTAATTTTACTATGTTAAAGTTAAAAGCTTCCTTTTTATTTAAACAAAAAAGGGGAGGTGATGTGGGAGTGTTCTCTGTGTGCTGTGACTTCCATTAATGAATAAAGAAACTGCCTTGGCCTATTGATAGGGCAGAACCTAGGTAGGCAGGGAAAATGGAACTGAATTCTGGGAGGAAGCAGGCAGAGTCAGAGGGATGCCATGGATCTGCTGCTGGAGATAGACATGCTTTAAACTTTGCTGGTAGGCCTTGACCTTGTGGTGATAAATAGAAATGGGTTAAATTAAGATGTAAGGGTTAGCCAATGAGAAGCTAGAGCTAATGGGCCAAGCAGTGATTTAATTTTAATAAAAGAAAAAAAGATCTCCCAGAACTCCTAGCATGCCACTTCAGAGCTCCTCCATAATGATGGGAAACATGAACCTCAATCTTAATGTGAGAGAAGTGTTACTTACATAGGGGGCTCAAAAGTTCTTAGTTTGACATTTTTACCAAGACCTAGGTAAACTAAAGTAGTAGGAAAATGATGATACCAGTTGACCTGATCTAAAGACTCTCAAAATATCTACTTCAAAAGTCCTCAGGGGTAATTCTAAGTGTTCAAGTCATATGGTATGTCATTCAGAGGCATGAAAAACATAGTTCAGATTTTCCTAAAGCTTCAGATACTAGAGGCCATAAAAAGGATGTTTTTGGTTTGTTTTTGTTTTTTTTTTTCTTGCAGCTCTAACAAAATAACTAGTATTGAGTAACTTACAAATAACAGAAAATTTTATAAGCTAGGTATGGTAGCAAAACCTATATCTTTAGCACTCATGAGTTTAATGCAGGTAGATTATGAGTTCAACAACATTTTGTAATATATAGGAAATTGGAAGGCAGCATGGACTTCATGGAAAGATCTATTTAAGACATTTAAGGAATTGTTCAACATCCTTAGCCAGCACTGAAATGCAAACCAAAATGACTCTGAGATACCATCTTACACCTGTCAGAATGGCTAAGATCAAGAACACTGATGACAGCTTATGTTGGAGAGAATGTGGGGTATGAGGAACACTCCTCCACTGCTGGTGGGAGTACAAACTTGTACAGCCACTTTGGAAATAGTATGGCCATTTCCCAGAAAATTGGGAATCAATGTACCTCAGGACCCAGCAATACCACTCTTGTGTATATACCCATAGGATGCATACTCATGCCACAAGGACATTTGCTCATATGTTCATAGCAGCATTATTCATAATAGTCAGAACCTGGAAACAACCTAGACAACCCTCAACTGAAGAACATATAAAAGTGTTGTAATTTGCACACTAGAGTACTACTCAGTGAATTTTTAAAATGACATCTTGAAAGATGAGACTAGAAAAAAACATCCTGAGCGAGGTAACCCAGACCCAAAAGACAAACATGGTATGTACTCACTCATACGTGGACATTAGACATTAAGAAAGGCTAACTAGGCTATAATCCACAACCCCGAGAAGCTAGATAACAAGGAGGACCCTGAGAGAAACATGCATGGATGGGCCTGGGAAGGGAAAATAGAAAAGATCTCCTAAGTAAATTGGCATCACAGAGGGGAGTGAGAGGTGAAGAGGAGGAGAATATGAGGGAATGAGGAGGGTATAGTTGAGTTGAGGAAGCAAAAAAAAAAAAAGAGGTATATTGACAATGAAAGTCATTATGGAGTTAGGCAGAAATCTGGTGCTAGGGAGGCTACCAGAAATCCACAAGGATTACCTAGCAATACTGAAGAGGGTTCCTGAACTGGTCTTCCCCTGTAATCAGATTAATGATCATAGAACTTTCTTCCAGTAACTGATGGAAGCAGATGCAGAGATCCACAGCTAAGTATTGGGCTGAAGTCCAGTCAAAGAGAGGGAGCAGAAATTATAATGAACAAAGGGGTCAAGATCAGGATGAGAAACCTCACAGAGACAGTTGGCCTGAGCTAGTGGGAGCTCACTGACTCTACACTGATAGCTAGGGATCCTGCAGAGGACCAAACTAGACCCTCTGAATGTGGGTGACAGTTCTGTGGCTTTGGTAGCTTGTGGGCCAGGATTTTTCCCTAGTGCATGAACTGGTTTTTTGGAACCCATTCCCTATGGAAGGATACCTTACTCAACCTTGATACAGGGATGAGGGGCTTGTTCCTGCCTCTACTTGATATGCCAGACTTTACTGATTCCCTATGGGAAGCCTTACCTTTTCTGAGGAGTAGATGGGAGGCTGGGTAGGGGAAAGGTGGGACGAGTAGGAGGGGAAGGAGGGGGAACTGTGGTCCATATGTAAAATGAAAAAAAAAACTTTCAAATAAAAAATTTTAAAAAATCAACAACAAAAAGAAAAACATATTTTTTTTTCAAAAACTTTTGGATTCCAAGAAAATCTAAGATGAAAACATCGGTAAATTGACTGTCTCCTTGCAAGATGGAGCCTTGTTTCTCCAGCCTAAAGGAACAGCACCACAGCCTCACATAACAGAAAGAACAAAGAGGCAAAACAGGCATGGGGATTAATCCAGTTATCATAAGCTTTTTTTTAAGGCATCCATATATTCTAAGAAAGTGAAATCCTCATGATTTAGTCACTTCCCAGCCGATTCCACATCTTAATACCACTCAAATGGGCTTCGAGAACACTCAGACTATAGCAGAAAGAGAATCAGAAGGAGTCTGAAGTTGTTAAGAACATACATTATACTGGAAATACTAGCCTTCTTTGTCCTTCCTTTGTTTCGCCCCTCCTTTTCTGTCCTCTGTTCCTAGCAATAGCTGGGGAAACAGCAGAAGACCATAACAATATGGGATGGCTTTACAATTTGCTCCCTATACCGCTGTTCTGGACTCAGTTCTCAAATCAATGGTCTTCCCACATGCTTCCTTCATAAATCCCCCCAAATCCACTTAATGCAGTTAAGAATCTCCAGCCGAGGTTCTATCAGAACTCTCTGCAGAAAGAAGATACCAACGGAAAATGAAACTGCACGTCTGGCCCCGTGAAGAGTGAACTATTTAGATAACATATTGGACATTTCAAATACCTTCCCATTTTCTGCTGAGGCAGCTGACTTGCTGAGAACATGTTCTTTGAGAAGCAAAAAGTTAAGTGCTCTATTCCAAATCCTCAGTGGGGCAGTGAGCTTGACAGAACATCAACTAGAGGCAGCCAATTAATGTAGTTTTTTACCATGACAACCAGTGCATCTTTCTAAAAAATCAGTGGGGTTCATGCATGCAAGGGGGAGACAGAAAAAGTGTTAGAGAATGTGCTGACTTTGAAAGACTCCTTTTTGAAATGAGCCTGTATTATTCGTTCCCTCAAAATGTCTAGAAAAGGGAAAATAATTCCTGTCAATGGCATGACATTCATTTAGCTCAAGCATGCATAGTTTCTGGATCGTGGAAAGCTTCAGAGAAAGCAGGAATTTTAGAAAGTACCACAATTTATGTACACTGTTGGTAAATAAGCTGGATCAGGGGCCTATGCCAAAACTGATTCAAACACATCTCAGCAAATATCGCGCAAATGAAGAGATGCAGATGCTACTGAAATTTTCACCTGCAGATTAAAAGCTATCATTTTCAGTCTCATATTGGCAGATATCACAGCTTATTCCAGAAATTCACACTGTACCTTAACTTAATCCTTCCTACAAATTTTAGGTAACTTTGTCTGATTCTTTTCATGTTTCTTCATCCAGAAAGATACCTGGGAGCAATTTCATTCATTTATATTTAGGTGATATCTAATGTTGGCTTTATAACCAGTCATTCTAAAATATAGTGGCTTAATTGCAAGAGAATATTGTTTAAATATTCTTTATTTGAAGAATTTTATTCATGAAATATGCTCAAACAATATTTTCACTCCCCCAACTCTCCCAGATTCCTTATATCCATGTTGACAGTTCAAGCTAATAATAATTTCATGTTTTTTTTAAATTATCCATTAATTCCACTAAGTGTTGGCCATATATGTACATGGGTGTGAAGCCATTTGTAGGTAGAATTTCTCTGTCTCAGAAGCCACTCCCAAATAACCACAAAGAGGCTTAATAGTAATTATAAATGCTTGGCTGATAGTTCAGGCTTATTATTAACTAGCTCTTATAATTTAAATTAACTCATTTATATTAATCTACATTTCTGCCACATAGTGTTAACTTTCTTTCATCTTGTACTTCCTGTTTTCTCTCTGTGTCTCACTCATGACTCCTCTGACTCTGCCACTCTTCTTTCCAGTGTCCTGAGCCTGGCTTTCCCACCTAATCTTATCCTGTCCAGGTATTGGCCTGTCAGCTTCTTTATTAACCAAACACAGTATAATATACACAGTTTGAAGAAGGATTATTCCACTTCAGTTATACACTAGAGTATGGAGTCTTACCATGGCTATGGTAGTATTGCCTCAAAGATGAGTAATTCTCTGTCCCCATGTAACTATTAACTGCCAATAGCTCCTCAGTAAGGGGCTGGGGCTTAAGATCGTTTAAACAATCTATGCTGAGATTTTGGCTGGTTTAATCTTGTGTGGGTCCTATGCAGGTAACCATAGGCCAGATGTATTGATAAGCCAACCTTATCTAGATAATTCCTTAATTATTACTCTCTTCCCAGGTGATTTAAAGTTGTGCCAAATTGATGTTTAAAGCTTACATAGAGTCACTTATGTAGCTATGGTCACCTAGTGGTGTGGCTGAGTTTTGTGAACTAGCATGGTTTTACATTTCTGATGGTTGATTTTTGACTGTTGTCTGGGCCATGTATTTTAAGTGGGCTATTCTGGGCTTCCTCACATAACATCTAGGTCCCAATATAAGTAGTTACAATACCCAGTTTCCAGCTACTGATTAGGTTATATTTGTTGATGTTCTAGTGACCTCAGCAAATAACATGGCAAAATCTTGAATTAATTTGGAAGAGAACCAACAAAGAAAAATAATAATAGATGTGATTCACTAACAATGCACCATTACTGAAACAATTTATCATAGGTAGTAAATCTTGTGGTAGGGGCACTTAAGATCCTGAGGGAAATGGTCAGTAAATATTTTGATATTTTAACAATATGTATGTTATCAAAAGATAGAAATAAGTAAAGGTGCATATAACTTATATTTAAATACTGGCTGAAAGATTGCTTATTCTAGGAATGAGTAATGCTATCTTGGACTGCTAATAGTAAAGAATAATACAATATGGAGAAAGCCTTTCTCATTTGAGAAATGACACTCTTTAGAGAAGTGTTCTCATCAAAAGTACCACTTGCAGTGTTTGGTTGGAGTTTTTAAAATATTTCTCTTTATTCAGCAGACATTTGGTGAAGGCCTACTATAGTACTGACAAGAGATATGAGAATTCCAGCTAAGAAAGGAGACACTAATTCTTCCAAGTTGCAAAATGCAAAACCAACTCACAAAATTAGTATCAGTTGTAGTTCTATATAATAACAATGAGAAATCTATATTAAAATGGAATTAAGAAAGCAGTGTTATTTATAATAGCATAATCAAGAATAGAATATTTAGTAAAAGACTTAACCAAAGATATAAAAAGTCTTGTATGCATGATGTGGGAGTCCCCTCTGTGTGTTGTGATTACCATTAATGAATAAAGAAACTGCCTTGGCCTGTTGATAGGGCTGAACTTAGTTAGGTGGGCAAGACAAAACTGGGAGAAAGAATGGCAGAGTCAGGGGGACTCTATGGAGCTGCTGCTAGAGTCAGACATGCTGAATCTTTGCTGGTAAGTCACTGCCACGTGGTGATACATAGATTAATAGAAATGGGTAAAATTAATATAAGAATTAGCTAATAAGAAGTTAGAATTAATGGGCCAAGCAGTGTTTTAATTAATACAGTTTCTGTGTGATTATTTCAGGCTAAGGAGCTGGGCGCCTAGGACAAACAAGCAGCTCATTCCTCCCTCCTACATATGCAGGCTAGAGAGATGACTCAGAGGTTAAGAGCACTGGACTGTTCTTCCAGAGCAACCACATGGTGGCTCACAACCATTTCAAGTGAGACCTGGTGCCCTCTTCTGGCCTGCAGGAATACATGCAGCATAGAATGCTATATACAAAATTAAATTAATAAAAAAATTCTGTATATTATAAATTCAAAATTGTTGCTGAACAAAATTAAAGAAGGCACATATTAATGGAATGGCATCTTGTACTCATAAAGTAGAATCTTTAGTATTGATAAGATGTAATACTCCTCAAAGCAAACAAAAGATTCAATTAAATCCCTGTCAACACTCCATGGTATTCTTTGGAAAAAGCAAGAAAATACGGCTTAGATTAATTCTATTTCCCATTCTCTTCTTCCTCCCCTTCTTTTCCTCTGTCCATTCCTCCTCCTTTATCATTTATTTTTCATTTCATCCTCCACCTTTTATTTTGCATTTTTACCTGCCTAGGCAGGTCTTGAATATGCAATCTTTTTGTTACAGGCTCCTTGAGTATCTGGGAGAATAGCTTGTATCTTAAGATTCCTTTGAAATGTCAAGGGACCTTGAATTGCTGACACTGAGCATAGTTAGAAGTCCTGCACTTTCTGATTTTAAAACTTAAAATATAGTATGCTATGGCATGCATGACGGCATGGGAGTGGCATGAACAGACTATAAGAATAATGGAAGAGAGCATCCTGCCCAGACATAAACCCTAACATATATTGCCAACTTAGTTTTGAAAAGGGTCAAGACTATTTCATGAGCACTTCCAGAAACTCTTCCAGGAAGTCATCTCTTTGACACACTTGGTACAGTTGTTTTTGTGGCCTACTACATGTTTTATTATGTCCATGAAAATGCTGAGGCCAAACTCCGTTGCAAATATTAAGTGTGCCTCCCGAGCACAAGCTAAGGACAAACATCATAAGGTGTAATAAGGTGATGCAACAGGGCTGAATCCATAGGCCCATCCTCCACCACTGTTGAATGGAAGGAGGTGCAAGGAAGAAAAGGTCCAAGCCAGAAGACGGAAGCTAATATAAAATCTATCTAGGTGGCGAGTTACTAGGCTTTGTGGAAGACATCAAGAGCTTTGAGGATGTGCTCCCCAGGGGAAGGAAACTGTAGTTGCTGGTACACTGGTTTGTGAAGCAGAAGTAAAAGGATGCCAAAATTCTGCAAGTAATTCATGAACCCGGAC
>NW_026068282.1:432831-437048 GCF_014885135.2 Alexandromys fortis | reverse complement strand
TGAGGAAGGGAGAAGGGATTGTGTGAGCCAGGGGGGTCAAGGTCATGATGGAGGAACCACAGGCACATCTGATCTAAGCTCGTGGGACCACATGGGCTCTGGAGCCACAGTTAGGGAGCTTGCACGGACCTGACCTAGGCCCTCTGCATGCGTGGGACAATTGTGTTGCTTGCTCTGTTTGTAAGGTTCCTAGCTATGAGATCAGGACCTGGCCCTTGTGCTTAGCTGACTTTCTGGAACCATTCCCCATGCTGGATTACCTTATCCATCCTTTATACAGGGGGAAGAGCTTGGTCTTCCCTCAACTTGATGTTCCCTGCTATGTTCAAGTCCATGAAAGACCCGCACCTTTCTGAATGGAGACCAAGGAGCAGTGGGTAGAAGGGAAGGGGGATAGATGGGAGTTGGGGAGGGGGAGAGGTTGAGAGGACAGTAAGGAGGGGAAACTGTGATCAGTATGTAAAATAAATGGAAATGTTAATTTAAAAAGAGAAGGAAAAAATCAAATGATTCCCTATTCAATAACTCTAAACAGACTTAACCATTCATTTTATATCTATATTGTGTGTATAGTGTAAACATATATGACTACTGATCCTAAAAATTCTAAAAGCAGGGAAAACCCTAGGGAATCTGTCAGGAAGAGGGGTACTGAACATCCCCTACTTCCAACCTTGGATAACTCAGACACCTATTTTTTTGTTGGAAACGTGTCACATGCTATATGTCATGGGCCAAATATTATTTGAAATATTGCCTGAATATTTATGTATTTACCTTCAGTCCAACAGGAGTAAGGGACCACATCAACACCCTCAGTGATAAGAGCTGATGTAAATATTACACATGAAATTTAACAGAAAGTATAAAAAATCTGAGGTAATTATTATCATTATTATTATTATTTTGGCTTTTCAAGACACAATTTGTCTGTGTAAGAATCCTAGATGTCCTTAAACTAGCTCTTTTTTCTTTTTTGGTTTTTTTCAAGACAGGGTTTCTCCATAGCTTTGGCGCCTGTCCTGGAACTAGCTCTTGAAGCCCAGGCTGGCCTAAAACTCACAGAGATCTGCTTGCCTCAGCCTCCCGAGTGCTGGGATTAAAAGTGTGTCTCACTATTGCCCGGCGATGTAATTACTTCTTAAGCAGATCATTTTTCTTTTGGGGTAGCATATCATTTGTTTGCTTTTCAACAGTGTCATTAGCTAGAATTCTATTCCAACCCAGTCCTAAAACCTTGATGTTGTACTTGAAAAGCAATATCTGGCTAGCATTCAGTGTGCTATCAGGCACTCCTGAACTAGCAGCCACTAAAGCTGACCATGTCCACTTAGGTCTAAACCCATTCTCTGAGCCGCTAGTGCTGGGTGGTAGGTGAGCATCACAGAAATTTTTACATGTTCACTCGAGCATCCTGGAGTCAAGTATGTGCCTCTCTCCCATGCTCCATTCCAAATTATCTTGCACTTCCACACCATCCACCCGTCATCTCCTCCCTACAACCTAGAAGGAACGGACAGCATGCTGACACGCATTAAAGCTCATTCTGGAAGCATGCCCTAGGAACAAGATTTAACTCCATGCTACCTTTTCAGACCCCCATCAGTCTCCCTCAGGTCCTTCTAGTTTGGGCCACACCCATCCTTTGTGAGCTAAAACAGACAGCACTTACCTCAGCAAGTGGGCAGAAGGGCAAGCGCAGTCAGTCAGGACAGCAGTGAGTGACGGGTGCAAGCGAGCTCCTGGACATCGTGCGTGAGGATCCCGGAGAACTGGGGAGCATGCGCGGACCTGCTCATTGACGCATTGACGTCACCCTTTGCTTCTGTCCTCTCGTTGTTTGGTCGGTAGCAGTACCGAGATTCTAGACCTCGAGGTCAGTCATTCCCAGAACCCGAGTGCTGTTTGAGGCCCACAGTTGTAGTTATGGCCAAGAAGCTTTCTTATAAGCATAAAAATTGCAGAATCTTAGAAAGTTAAATTAAACCAATAGCTCAGTTTCTTGACTGTTCTGCTTTGCCTTCCTTCCCCTGTCATAAAACCAGGTGGATCACCTATCACCTGATAGAGAGGAATGTTTGTTCGCTTTTTAAACATGCTTAGGTCTAGAGCCATAAGCCAACTCCAGAGCCAGCTCATCAGTAAAGTAGACCAGCATAAAATAATATTCCAGTATTATGAATATCTTAACAATATTCATATCCCCTTAAAATGGAATCCAGTAACCAGTGAGAGACCTGGTTATCAAATATCAAGGCAGCCAGGGCAGGCAGGTGGGGCAGCATCCGCTGTGGCAGTAGCCTCAGTGATAGTCCTCCCTTGCTGGATCCGCCCTTCATCTCCCCCATCACCAGGTAGGCCCTGGGTTCCCCCAAAGTGCCTCACTTCTGCAGGCACCCAGTAGTCAATCTACCACTGCTGTGGACCACTGGTTTTCTATTTTGATTTCCCTACATGCAGACATCCAATTTGACCAACACCATTTGTTGAAGAGGCTATCTTTTATCCAGACTGTATTTCTGGCCTCTTTATCAAAAAATAATAGGTGTGTTGATTTAGAGGCAGGAAACTTAGTCAAAACTTTAGAGATACAAGAGAGACCCTGTCTTAAATAAACAGTAATTTAAAGACTAAGTAGATAAATAAATGGTATCTGGCTTGTGAGAAATTACCCCAGAGGCTGACCTCTGCTTTCACATGAATATATACAAACCCATCCACATTGGTGAACACATGCACAAAGAAAAATGCTTTATTATTTCTGTCTTCATCCATTCTTCTATCAGTAGTCAGATTTTCAGTTTTCAGGAGTTTGTAAGCTTTCTGTTGTTTCTGTCATTGATATCCAGCTTTAATCCATGAGTTAAGATAAAATGCAGTGAGTTATTTCAATTTTCTTGCATCTGGTGATACTTTGTGTACAAATATGTGGTTAGTTTTGGAGACAGTTCAATGAAGTTCTCTCAAAAGAATGCATATTCTCACAAAATAAAGTACATTCTTTTATGTTTGGGTGAAATGTTCTGTAAATATCCATTAGGTCCATTTGGATTATGATGTCAGTTAGCACCAGCATTTCCCCATTTAGTTTTTGTCTGTATGACCTGTCTATTGACAAGACTGAGATATCAAAGTCTCCCACTATCAGTGTGTGAGGATAAATATGTGATTTAAGCTGTTTTCTAGTCCAGTCTATTTGGTGTTCTGTGTGTTTCTTCTACCAACATGGATGTCCTTGTGTTTGGGACATGGTTGTTGAGAATTCAGTGTCCTATAGATGGATTTTCCTTTTGATGAGTATATAGTGTTCTTCTTCATCTCCTCTGATTAGTTTTGATTGTCATCCTTGATGTTGAGATATGTTTCTAGAATGAGTCAGAAGGACAAATCCTATCTTCACATTCATTTTGTTAGTCTGTGTCTTTTTATTGAAAAATTGAGACCATCAATATTTAGAAATACAAATGAGTAGTCCTCTTATTTTGTTAGTGGTGGTGGTGATGGCGGCAATGGTGGTGGTGGTGGGGTGTGTGTGTGTGTGTGTGTGTGTGTGTGTTTACCCTCTTTTGATTTGCTGTCCTGAGAATCCCTGTGTTTTGTTGTGTGTGGCTAACTCCTTGTGGTTGGAGTTTTCCTTCTAGGGCCTTCTGTGAGCATAGATTTGTAGATATTGCCTAATTTTGTTTTTATCATGCAATATCTTTATATCTTTTGTAATTTAAAATTTTGCTGACACTAGTAGTCTGGCATGTGTGGTCTCTCAGAGTTTGTACAACATTTATCCATGCCCTTTCAGCTTTTAGAATCTCCATTGAGAAGTCGGGTATAATTCTAATAGCTTTGCTCTTAAATGTTACTTAGTCTTTTCCCTTTGCAGCTTTTTATATTATGCTTTTGTTTTGTAAGTTCTGTGATTTAATTGTTTTGTGCTGAGGGGATTTTCTTTTGTGGTCTTTTCTAGTCCAGTCTATTTGGCGTTCTGTGTGTTTCTTGCACTTTTATAGGCATCTCCTCCTTTAGGTTGGGAAATTTCTCTTCTATGGTTTTGTTGAGAATATTTTCTATGCCTTTGACCTGGGTTTATTCTCCTTCCTCTATTCCTATTATTCTTAGACTTGGTCTTTTCATACTATACCAAAAATTTCCTGGAATTTTTGTGCCAGAATTTTTAAAATGTGTTTTTCATATTTTTTTATTTTTTTATTTATTTATTTATT
>NW_026068282.1:424991-426385 GCF_014885135.2 Alexandromys fortis | reverse complement strand
GGTTAAAGTCAGGGTCTTCTATTCGATTCCATTGGTCGACTTCTCTGTTTTTATGCCAATACCAAGCTGTTTTCAATACTGTAGCTCTGTAATAGAGTTTGAAGTCAGGGATGGTAATGCCTCCAGACGTTCCTTTATTGTATAAGATTGTTTTGTATATCCTGGGTTTTTTGTTTTTCCATATAAAGTTGATTATTGTCTTCTCCAGATCTGTGAAGAATTTTGATGAGATTTTGATGGGGATTGCATTGAATCTATAGATTGCTTTTGGTAGAATTGCCGTTTTTCATATTTTTAAATGCATTTTTCATATTTAAAAACAATCTCTTTCATTTGACATATCAATTCAGTTTGTGTGCTTCAGCTATGTTGCAGTACTCAGAGCCTGATCAGTTAAGATTTCTTGGTTCTAGAGGAGACATAGTTGGTGTGGTTGTTACTGCACTTTTACACTGATATCTAAGCACCTGGGTGTGGGGAAGATTGTAATGCTAGGTGCTGGTATATGGTCTTGTTTTTCTTGAGTGGGTGTTTTATTCCTTGATTTCTGTTGCACTCTCTGGTTCTTAGGAGAGTGTGGTGGATCTCTGTTGTCTTGTAGGAAATTTTTCTGGATTCCTGATTGGTGTGGCCACTGGTGGTTCCAGGTAAAATGTCTGATATACGTAAAAATAGGGTACATGGACAAAGGTATAGCTGTATGACATCAGAAAGATGTCTCTTTGTGTTTTAGGGACTGTGTGTCAGGAAGAGGGGAGTGTAGTCTATTGTAATGTACAAGAAGCACTCAATACACTGTTACCAGGAAAATGTAAGTGGAATGGCAAGAAAGGGGGCTGCTGTTTAATCTAGTTTCAAAATGATGATGTATTTATTTCATGCATGTAAAGCTTAACAAAATATTCCAATGCTTAAAGCTAACAAAATGGCACAATGTGTAAAGGTGTTTGCTGTTAAGCCTGATAATAGCAGTTAAATCCATGGAACCCTCACGGAACCATTTCCTGGGCAGATAGTCATGGACTGTTTATAGAAACTTGATTTTTGGTATATGGTTCTTATCTAAAACAATGTCCATTTCTTTTGCCTTTTCCAGTTTTGTGGCATACAGGCTTTTGTAGTAAGACCTAATGATTCTCTGAATTTCCTCTGTGTCTGTTGTTATGTCCCCCTTTTCATTTCTGATCTTGTTAATTTGCATGTTCTCTCTCTGCTGTTTGATTAGTTGGGATAGGGGTTTGTCACTCTTTTTGATTTTCTCAAAGGACAAGCTCTTTGTTCCATTGATTCTTTGGATTGTTTTCTATGTTTCTATTTTGTTGATTTCAGCCCTCAGTTTGATTATTCCCAGCCTTCTACTCCTCCTGGGTGAGTCTGCTTCTTTTTTTTTTTTT
>NW_026068282.1:416955-420789 GCF_014885135.2 Alexandromys fortis | reverse complement strand
AGTACTCCATTGTGTAAATATACCATATTTTCCTTATCCTTTCTTCTGGAATTAGTGTTGCTATTGAATTCTAATTTTAAGCCATGATGATCTGATTAGATACATGAGGTCATTCTAATTATTTTGTATCTGTTGAGGTTTGTTTTGTTACCTAGTATGTGGTCAGTTTTTGAGAAGGTTCCATAAAGTGCTGAGAAGAAGGTATATTCTTTTTTGTTTGTATGGAATGTTCTAAATATGACTCAAGTTAAGTCCACTTGAGTCATAACAACTGTTAGTTCCCTTATATCTCTATTAATATTTTGTCTGACAGACCCATTCAATGGTGAGAGCGGAGTGTTGAAGTCTCCTACTATTCGTGTGTGGGGTTTAATGTGTGATTTAAGCTTTAGAAGTGTTTCTTTTATATTTGAGGGTGCCCTTGTATTTGGGGCATAGATGTTCAGTATTGAGATTTCCTTTTGATGGATTTTTCCTGTGACTAATATGAAATGTCCTTCTTTGTCTCTTTTGACTGATTTTAGTTTGAAGTCTATTTTGTTAGATATTAGGATAGCTACACCAGCTTGTTCCTTAGGTCCATTTGATTAAAGAAAATTTTCCCAACCCTTTACTCTGAGGAGATGTCTGTCTTTAAGGCTGAGGTGTGTTTCTTGTATGCAGCAGAAGGATGGGTTTTGTTTTCGTAGACAGTCTGTTAGCCTGTGTCTCTTTACAGGTGAGTTGAGTCCATTTATATTAAGAGATATTAATGACCAGTGATTGCTATCTCCTGTTATTTTATTTTTCATTGTTGGTGATGTTATTTTGTGTGTTTTTCCCTTCTTTGGAATTTACTGCTGTGAGGTCATCTATTGTGTGTGTTTTGTTAATGTGGCCAATTTCCTTGTGTTGGAGTTTTCCTTCTAGTACTTAACATAGTTGTGGGTTTTCTGGCTAGGTATTGGTTAAATCTGGCTTTGTCATGGAGTATCTTGTTTTGTCTTTCTATAGTGATTGAAAGTTTTCCTGGGCATAGTAGTCTGGGCTGGCATGTGGTCTCTTGTTGTCTTCATAACGTTTGACCAGGACCTTCTGGCTTTGTTTCCAATGAGAAGTCAGGGGTAATTCTGATATGTCTGATATATTCCTTTATAAGTTACTTAACCTTTTTCCTTTGTACCTCTTAATATTCTTTCTTTATTCTGTATGTTTACTGTTTTTATTATTATGTGGCAATGGAATTTTTCTGGATCCAGTCTATTTGGTGTTCTGTAAGCTTCTTGTATCTTCATAGGCATATCTTTCTTTAGGTTGGGAAAGTATTGTTCTATGATTTTGTTAAGTATATTTTCTGTGCTTTTCAATTGAACTCCTTCTTCTATACTTATTTTTCTAAGGTTTGCTCTTTTCATGACGTCCCATATTTCCTGGATATTTGTGTTAAGCTTTTGCTAGATATAATGGGTTTTTTGACTGATGAATTTGTTTCCTCTATTGTATCTTCAGCGCTAGTGATTCTCTCTTCCATCTCCTGTCTTCTGGGATTTATGCTTGCATTTGTGGTTCCTGATCATTTTCTCATGTTGTTTCTATAATTCCCTCAGCTTGTGTTTTATTTATTGTCTCTATTTCAGTTTTCAAGTCTTGAATAGTTTCTTTCATATGTTTGATTGCTTTTTTTTAAGGGATTTGTTGATGTCTTCCAATTTCTTATTTGTCTTTTCCTCCATTTCTTTGAGGGAATTTTTTTCATTTCCTCTTTAAGGGCCTCAAGCATTCTCCTAAAGTTATTTTTAGGTCATTTTCTTCTGCTTCATCTACATTTGGTTGTTCAAGTCCTGCTGTTGTAGGGCCACTAGTTTTACTGGTGTCGTGTTGCTCTTTGTGGTGGTGGTGTGTGTTCTTACCCTGTCTACACATCTTTTCCTCTGATTGGTGTAGTTGGGGCTGTCTGTGACTCTGGTGGTCAGTCTTCCAGGTGACAGTGGATCCAAGGCTCAGACGGTTGCTCCCTGTGGTGCAGTCAGGGCCAAGGTTCCAATCACCCTGTTGCTCACTCCTTGTTCCTGGGGGTCGCTCAGTGTTTGCGAGGCGCCCTCTGCCATACCAGGGGTCATTCAGACCTGCTCCTAAAGAGATTGCTTGCCTGGGGCTCTTTTTGCTGAGGTTGCTCCTTTGGGCCTGCTCTGGTAGAGGCCCTGGCTGAGACCTCGGTTGTCCCAGACTCATGGCCAGACCTGAAGAGGTCTCTGGTTGTAGTCTACTCCTTAGAATGTCCCAGACCCGTACAAGGACCGCAGAGGTCTCTGGTTCTGGCCTGCTTCCTCAGTGGTTGCTCCCTTGTACCTGCTCTTGTGGAGTTCACTGTCTCACACCTGTTCTAGTCTAGGCAGCTAGCTCAGATCTGCTTCTGTAACTGTCCCTTGTCTGGGCTGGCTCACTCCTGTGGAGGTCCCTGGCTTGAATCTGATCCCTTAAAGGTCTCTGGTTCCTGCCCACTCCCTCGGAGGTCACAGACCTGCACCTAGGCCCACTCAGGTCCTGCCTCAGGCCTACTCCCTCAGACGTACTCCTATAGAGTTCACTGTCTCAGGCCTGCTCTGGCCTCCCAAACTTTATTTTCATATTGTGCTGGAGACTCGCTTCAGAGCCTTGGACATGCTACTGAAATACATCACTATTGTCATACATTTTGTTTTATCAAACTAGAAAAAAATTGTTGTTATTGTTGTTGTTAATTGTGGCATACCAGACTGGAATGATCAAATTTCCCAATTTTCCTAGGGCTCAATTCTTTCATGTTCCATCACACATGAGCCACTTTATGTCTCTGCTGAGGGTTGTGTGTCTCTAGTGTACACTCTTGGGCAGAAAATTCTTTAAGCTTTGCTAACTGTTCTTTCCGTATCACCTGGTTTCTTGTTTCTGTTCCTTTGGATTATAAAAGACAACAAACTTTGAAAATAAAGTAACAACAGCAAAAACAGACTAAAACTCAAGAGTGCAGATTCATCTCTCCATTCTGAATATTTATGCTAACAATTCATACTTGCATTAATGCAGATATGTATGTTATCTTTGAAAGTTTATGTGTTTTCAGAACAAGGGAAACAAACAACAATGAAAATGTGTGGCCCAGGTGATCCAGTGTCTCAGAGTGCATCTGTTATAATTTCCTCAGAGTTTTATATCCATAACAGCTTCAAGGCTTCTGGCTGAGATGGTCCAGCAACAGACTATTCTAGCCAGGACTTGACCATTATCCTAATTTTTCAGGGTCCTCTAAAGATTCCAGTACCCCCAAACAACAGTGCAGAGAACACAAGATCCACATTCCCAAGAGGTGGGGTGGGTAGTTTTTAGTCATTTGTTGGGTTAAAGATGTTTTTCACAACCAAAATTGTGTAGAAATTGTTGGTTATAAATTGTTACCAATCATGGTCAGGGAGAAAGCTAAACAAAGAAAATTCAGGGATATCTTCCTGAAGGGAAAAAGAGGGGAATACAGTATAGAAATGATGGGATAAAAGGGTGGATTGTTGAACCTACTTTTCAACAACCACTAGTCTCAAATATTTTACACTGTTTTGCATTTTTGTATATTGATATAAATTTAAGGTTATTTTTGTTAATACTAAATGTATGTTTCTACTCTTGTTAAATGTATTGTGCTTATGCAGCTCAACTAAAAATGTAATGTATAATTAAGAAATGCAGGTTAGTAGTAAAAAAAAAAAGAAGCTACACCCATATGGTCTCAGCAATATGACAGCCTGAACAACACTATCTGAATAAGAACAACAGCAAGCATGGGCAGGAGAAAGTTCACAGGCCACAGCCTTACCCAAAATA
>NW_026068282.1:365051-412850 GCF_014885135.2 Alexandromys fortis | reverse complement strand
ATGGGTCTGTGCTAGGTCCTCTTCATATATGTTATGGTTGTGTAGCTTGGTGTTTTTGTGGAACGAATACTAGCGGGGTGGGGTGCCACTGACTCTTTTGCCTGATCTTGGGACTCTTTCCTCCTACTCTTTCCTACCTTAGTTAGCCTTAATATGAGGGTGCTTGCCTAGTCTTACTGTATCTTGTTATGCCATATTCAGTGGATATCCCTGAGAAAACTGATGTTTTTAAAAGGGAAATGGAGGAGGAGTGGATCTGGGGAAGAGGGGAGGTGGGGTGGTGTGGGAAATTGGAAAAATGGAAGGAGGGAAACTGCAGTTGGATGTGTTGAAAACAAAAAATAATACACACACACAGAGACACCATACATTCTTATTTATCTCTGTGTAATAACTCTGCCTCCTTGTCCATCTATGAGCAGTAATCATACCTCTTTGATTAATTCTATATAACAAACACACAGAACTTCCAGGGTGTTTCAGTTTCTCCAACTGAGAGAGTAAGAGGAGTAGCAGGGCATGTGAGTTGGTTTGGAAAAGGAGTGTTTACCTAATTTGCCCTTCAAGAATTAACTTAATTAGGAAAAAAGGGCTTTGAGATTATGGAAGCCATGATCAGATCTCGAGGTAGGAGCACTTTAAAATGGAACAGTACATTTTAAGAGAAAACATGAGCAGGGCCTTAAAGAAACAGGTTTCCCTTAAGAACCTGGAAAGGAATTACATTAAGAGGGATAGCTTAAAGTCAGACGAAAAAAGAAAACTGTTGTGCACAGGATGTCAGGGAAAGGCTCAGAGAAGTGAGCCTTCAGAACGATTTCCCAAAGGAAAATATATGATTTTTATATCCATTCGGGAGCTGGCTTGAAGTTCCATACCACATGATTTATTTCAACATAGCCTACATGACAAAGACTATACAGGAGCTAGATACTGGATAGGACCATAAATTAGTAGCTGTAAAAAATTAGAGTATAGAACAGATTCTTAACTGTCTGTCAGAGAAAGAGGGGGGGGGGGTGATATAAGCCTGATTTCTTCAGGCTGTGGGGTCTGGTCTCTTAGACACTCCATTATTTTATAGTGTCAAGCTCATGATCAAATACTTATTTGAGAAATCTGAAATGGAACCTGAGATTTCTCCAATTCATAAAAGCTCCCAAATGATGCTTATGTTGAAAGACTTCTGTTCTTAGAAGCAATTATTGTGAAGAAGTGTATATATTTCAGGCAATCCTCCATGAATATTTTGTCATACCATTGAGCATTTACCAAAAGATCTATGTTAAGTTCTTAATTTAAAACCAAGAATATCTCTATTATTTGTTTTCACCCTGAATCAAATATTGGTTTAAATTGTGGTATGTGTATATGCTATAAATAACATGGTCAGTCAATTGCCATTTTGAATTAAATATTATTTTGGAACAATAATGACACAACAAATTGGGCAGTTATGCAATGATAAGTTTGGGATCATAATAGGGAAGCTCTTAACACCAAATAATAGAAGCAGAGAAGAAAGGGTTATAAGATTTTTACCTGAGATTCTAGTCATTATGCCATCCTGCCAATCCCTAGCTGTAAGCAAGTCTATAGAAAGAAGGTTAACTGAAGGTTGGACTCCTCAAGCTTCCATGAAGTCACCATTCATGATGGTGTTGGACTTTGCAGTGATGCTACTGTTCTGAAGTCACCCATACACTTGCAAGCAACCTTTTACCCATATATTATTAAACATAAATAAATGCATTGTTATACCAAGGTAGACTTGTGTGAAATCATGCTTCATTCTGACATTGTTACTTTGTCTGGGCTGAATCCAGGTTGAAGTTTGTTTACATCATGTCAAGAAAATCCATAAACAATATACTTGACAGAAAAGATTAGAGCAATTGCATCTTGTCATATTTCAAAAATATATATTCAATAAATTGAATTCATTATTTCTCCTTCTCTGATCCAGAATAGCTATGGACCACCTAAGTACTTAATTATGCCATCAGTCATGTTGTTAAAAAGAATACATCACCAGAATCCTGGGATCCCGAAATAAGAAGAATTGTACACCCTACTCCAGAAGAATTAGAAGAAATCGACTCAAAAGTGAATTATATGAAAATAATAGGGGACCTTAAACAGGAGGTGAAAAACTCCCATAAACAATTAGAGATTACAAACAAAAAGGTAGAGGAAATGAATAAATCGCTCAAAGATACCCCAGAAAACCAAGAGAAACAAGAAAAAGCAATCAAACAGGTAAGGGAAGCAGTTCAAGACTTGAAGAATGACATGGAAGTAATGATGAAAACATGGAGATGTAAAATCTGGGTAAATGAACAGGAACTACAGAGACAAGTACTACCAACAGATTACAAGAGATAGAAGAAAGGATATCAGACACTGAAGATACCATAGAGAAAATAAACACACTGATCAAAGAAAACAGCAAAACCAACAAATTCTCATCACAAAACATTCAGGAAATCTGGGATAAAATAAAAATACCAAACCTAAGAATAATAAGAGTAGAAGGAGAAGTACAGCTCAACGGTCCAGAAAATATATTTAATAAAATTATAGAAGAAAACTTTCCCAACCTAAAGAAAGATATTCCTTTGAAGGTTCAAGAAGTATACAGAACACCGAATAGACTGGACCAAAAAAAAAAATCATCTCCTCGCCATATAATAATCAAAACACAAAACATACAGAATAAATAAAGAATATTAAGAGCTGCAAAGGAAAAAGGTCAAGTTACTTATAAAGGTAAACCTATGAGACTTACACCTGACTTCTCTATGGAAACCATGAAAGCCAGAGGTCCTGGATAGATGTTCTTCAGAAACTAAGAGACCATGGATTCAAGCCCAGAGTACTATACCCAGCCAAGCTTTCGTTCACTATAAATGGAGAAAACAAAATCTTCCAGGATAAAAACAAATTTAAACAATACGTAGCCACAAATCCAGCCTTACAGAAAGTAATAGAAGGAAAATCTCTAACCAAGGTGTAGAAGGAGCGGCAGGGCGCCACTCTGTAATGATAAGAGCGGCGGGGCTGCGTCCCCGGCACCTGGCCGCCCGCATGGCTAGCTTATGCCTGAAATAATTACATGGAAACTGTATTCTTTTAAGCACTGCCTGGCCCATTATCTGTAGCCTCTTACTGGCTAGCTCTTACATATTAATCTAACCCATTTCTAATCAATATTTATACATGAAAGTAATAGTTCATTCATTTTCAATGTTCTGCTGTATTCTATCATACCAGGATGCAACAATTTGTACAACTATTCTCCTTCTAATGGTTATTTGAGTTAGTTATAATTTTTGCTTACATAAAAATATTATTATGCTATCGTACACCAAAGTTGTGTGTATGTATTATTTTATAACTCTATTCAAGTTGATAAGTCTATTTCTCTGTCCTTAACCAATATTCAATTATGTTCTATACACATTTTGACAAATTCAGAAAAATGGAAATGACTCTGTGCATCCTATCTGTTCATAGTACAGTAAAACTTAAAATCACAACAAACAAATCTCTAGTAAGTACACAAATTCATAGAAATTAAATACCTCAATACTCAATGATGACTGGGTCACAGAAGAAATCAAAGAAGAAATAAAAATTTTCCTCGAACTAAATGAAAACGAAAACATAACACAACAAAACCTCTGGGATACATTGAAAGCAGTTCTACCAGGGAAATTTATAACTTATGTGCCTATATTAAAATCTCAGCCAGAGCAAAAGTAAATGACTTAATGATGCAATCTAAAAAATCGGAAGAAAAAGAACAAAGTCAATGGCAAGATGTAATAAAATTCAAAGTTGAAATTAATGGGCTAGGAACAAAGAAACCAATACAAAGAATCAAAACCCAAGAGCTGCTTCTTAGAATCTGATCAAGATAGACAGACAGGGCCCGGCGGTGGTGGCGCACGCCTTTAATCCCAGCACTCGGGAGGCAGAGGCAGGTGGATCTCTGTGAGTTCAAGACCAGCCTGGTCTACAGAGCTAGTTCCAGGACAGGCTCCAAAGCTACAGAAAAACCCTGTCTCGAAAAACCAAAAAAAAAAAAAAAAACAAAGATAGACAGACAGTAGGCTCAATGAACCAAATTAAAGAAAGCAAGAACCCAAATTAACAGACTCAGAAATTAGCAGGAAAACATTACAACAGAACCAAGGAAATTCAGACTATCATAAGGGAAAACTTTATAACTCTGTATTCCCCTAAGTTGAAAAAAATTTAAAAGAGATGCATGAATTTCTAGATTCTGCCAAACCACCAAATTAAAACAAGGAGATATAAACAACCTAAACAGACACATAAAAATGAGGAGATTGAAATAGTAATAAAAAACATTTCAACTAAAAAAAAAGTCCAGGACCAGATGGAGTCACAACAGAATTCTACCAGACTTTCAAAGAAGATATACAGCCAGTCTTTCTAAAGCTATTTTAAAAAGAGAAGCAGAAGGAGTATTCCCAAACTCCTTTTATGAAGCCAATATCATTCTAATACCAAAACCAGGGAAAAATAGGACAACCAAAAAAGAAGAAAAGAAAAC
This sequence comes from Alexandromys fortis, assembly GCF_014885135.2. Classification (NCBI taxonomy): domain Eukaryota; kingdom Metazoa; phylum Chordata; class Mammalia; order Rodentia; family Cricetidae; genus Alexandromys; species Alexandromys fortis. The sequence goes on along the minus strand of NW_026068282.1, from coordinate 408,268 downwards.
CATAGACCAATGTTCCTGATGAACAGACAGTAAAATAATTACAGAAACAAGAAAAGTAAAAAAGGACCATTTCAGGAATGTAGAGCAGTAGAGGGAAGAACAGCAAGGGGAAAGTGACTTGAAGAAAAGAAATGGCAAAGTGGGCTGGGGTTAATTAAGAAACCAGTGGGAGATCATTTCAGAAGGATGGAGGAGAGTAAAATAACAATAAGGATATCTGAAAAAGTAATAAGGAATCATACTAATACTTACCTAACTAAAATGCCTATAATATACATGTAAGTTTTTATATATTTATCTAAATATAGTTTTGCCATCTGCGATGACAACACTTCTGTGAGCCATAGAATGTGTGTGTGTGTGTGTGTATGTGTGTGTCTGTAAATATATATTTCAGTACCAAGCATGAGAAGTTCTCTCTTTTGAGTTGTTGGTCAGTGGTGCCTAATAGATTTCCCAAACATTACAGACTATTGCTTTTGCCCTTGTTTACCTCCTAGAGGTAGGAGCCCCTACTGCTGAAGATCCCATATACTTCTGATACAGGATTAAGGGAACCAGAGCTGGAGCTGCACTAAATGACTCTGCCCTAAGAACTGGCTTTCGTAGTACCAGAAGGAATCACACAGGCTTTAAAAAGATGAAAGAAAACAATAGTTCTACCTGGCTATGGTTACTATGAACCAAATCAATGACAAGTATGTCACAAAAACACTAAGGGGTTCAAAAGTAACACCAAGACCTGGAGTAACCTATATATCTCTAATTAGATGTAAGGCCCACTAAACAAGAGCCACATTTTGTCTAGTACTAGAAACCTAGCATATTAAACCTGGCTTGTGAATCTTGGATCTTGAAGGTAAACCTACAACTAACACTTTATTAAGCCAGCATAATGTGTCCCTTCTAAATGCTTCTACTTAGACACACAGGCACAACTAATGTATCTACAACACAACTTCTATACCTAAAGTTCAGGATCATTGTGGAATAGAGGCAGAAAGACTGTAGGAGGAACAGGAAGTTTTCTGTGAGACTTCCTCTCCTAGAAATGTCAAAAAAAATATACCCATAATGTCTCATCAACATTGCTGCCCAAGCAAAACCTGAACAAGGACATTCAAATAGATATGGTATCATGGCAGAGGGAAATCCCATGGGGCCTCAGCCCTAGACAAAGAACCATACGCAACTGAGGAATGCTAAAAGGAAGAGAAATAGTCTTCCCCAAGGAAGAACCCTCAAATTAGTTATTCATTGCCACATTATCAACCTTCAAATCATATGCATAAGCACAACACTAAACAGATTACTCAGTATATTATATTTATGCATTTATTCATTTATACATGTATTGGTCCATATGATTAAATAGAAAAAGTCCATGAATATGAAAGAGAGTGTGAGGCAAGGAGCTATTAGATTGATGGGATGGAATTATGTGAATACAGTACACATAAATGATACTCTAATAAAAAAGATATTAATACATTTCTAATAAGAATGAAAAGGGATAGCCAGGTGGTAGTGGAACATACCTTTAATCCCAGCACTTGTGAGGCAGAGACAGGAAAATCTCTGTGAGTTCAAGGCCAGCCTGGTCTACAGAATGAGTTCCAGGGTAGGCTACAAAGCTACAGAGAAACCCTGTCTCAAAAAAAGGATAAGAAATATTGATAGAATTTAAGAAATGAAATATATGGATATTAATGACTCAAAAATGTTAAAAGTATATTACAGTATAATGCTTAAATACAAAACGTCTTTGGCTTCCAGTTGATTATCTTTGGGGATTTGATTACATCCTGAGAGCCCTAACTTCCTCAATGGAACAATCTTTAATAAACTTATAATATTATGGCATTATTGGGAATTGGTAGAAATTAAGAGGTACAGCTTGGTTAGAGAATTAAATCATTAGACATAGGTGTAACCTCTCCTTCTGTTTCCCTAACTCCTAAAATGAGGAAAGCTCTACATTGCATTATACATCCCCATTATGAAACCCAAACAAGTGGAGCCAACCAAGTATTCATTGAAACTATATTTTTTAGTGGTATTTCCATCAGTTATTTTATTATTCAAGATTATTTTAACAATCCTATTTTTTTTCCTTTTTATTTATTTATTTATTTATTTTAGAAAGAAACAAACTATCTTTTTTTCATTATACATACCAATCCAAGTTTCTACTCCCTCCCCTCCTCCCATTCCCTCCACACATCCTTCTGCCCTACCCCCCATCCAGTCTTCAGAGAGGGTAAGGCGCATTGCTTTGGGGAAAGTCCAAGCCCTCTCTACTATATCTAGGCTGATTAAGGTATCCATCCAAATAGAATAGGTTCCCAAAAAGCCAGTACATGCAGTAGGGATAAATCCTGGTGTCACTGCCAGTGGTCCTTCAGTCTGCCCCAGCCATGCAAATGTCAACACATTCAGAGGGACTAATTTGGTCCTTTGCTTGTTCCTTCCCAGTCCAGCTGGAGTTGGTGAGCTTCCATTAGCTCAGGTAAACTGTTTTAGTGGGTGTACCTATCATGGTCTTGTCATCTTTGCTCGCAATTTCATTCCTCCCACTCTTCAACTGGACTTTGGAAGTTCAGTGTGATGCTCCATTGTGGGTGTCTGCCGCTGTTTCCATCAGTCGCTAGAAATGTTCAACATCCTTAGCCATCAGGGAAATGCAAATCAAAACATCTCTGAGATACCATCTTACACCTATCAGAATGGCTAAGATCAAAAACAGCAATGATAGCTTATGCTGGAGAGGATGTGGAGTAAAGGGAACACTCCTCCATTGCTGGTGGGAATGCAAACTTGTACAACCACGTTGGAAATCAGTATGACGGTTTCTCAGAAAATTGGGAATCAACCTACCTCAGGACCCAGCAGCACCACTCTTTGGCATATACCCAAAAGATGCTCAAGCAAACTACAAAGGCATTTGTTCAATTATGTTCATAGCAGCATTATTTGTAATAGCCAGAACCTGGAAACTATATTGTAAGTTGATTTTCTCATGGATTACTCATAATAGAGAAAATATGCCACATAGGACAACTCTATGAACTGTAATTTCACAATTTAGATAAATAAATCAAATATTAAACTAAACTATTAAAATTCACTTAAGATGGAGATACTAAATTGTATTGCAAATAATGAAATATAAGAAACAGAATGCATAGGTTTAAAATCTTCAAAAATCATAGTGAGATATAGTAGTTTCCTTTTAACTTGTTGTGGATTATATGCCTTCTTGAATATTTTTAATTTTAACAGATTTAAATCATTTTCTTCCCTTTTCCTCCTCCTACACTATCCTCAGCTACCTTCTCTCAAATCCCTCCCATGTGCCTCCCTCTTAAGTTGATAGCATTTTTATCTTTGATTATACTTGTTACTTAAATACATATATGTATATAAATGTACAACACACACAGATATATGTATGTGTGTGTGTGTGTGTGTGTGTGTGGAGAGAAAGAGAGAGAGAGAGAGAGAGAGAGAGAGAGAGAGAGAGAGAGAGAGAGAGAGAGAGCCTGATTGATGAGTCAGTTTTTGTTGGTGGGTTGGTGGTATGCATGGATTCAGAGTTGATCACTCTGCATGGGAAAACCAAAAAGGGTGCTCATTTGTTGTATTACATTATTTTAACTAGGAAAATATGTGTTACTTTTGTTTATGCTGCAGAATATTATTCTAACTGTGTAAAGGTGTGTTACTTTTGTTTATGCTGCCTTTCTTAATGATGTGAGGATGTGTGTTCAATTATGTACAGATGTGTTGCATCTGTTTCATTTTGCCTTCATAAGGCACCTGACTGGTCTATTTTTTTCTGATTTTTCAAGACAGGGTTTCTCTGTGTTGCTTTTGAGCCTGTCATGGAACTAGCTCTTGTAGACAAGACTGGCCTCAAACTCACAGAGATCCACCTGCCTCTGCCTCTGCCTCCTGAATGCTGTTATAGAAGGTGTGTGCCATCACCCGCCTGGGTAACTTTTTTATTTATTTTTTCTGATTGGCCTAATAAAGAGCTGAATGGCCAATAGCTAGGCAGAGGAAGGATAAGCAGGGATATCAGGCAGAGAGAATAAATAGGAGGAGAAATCTAGGCTTGAAAGAATAGGAAAAGTGGAGCAAGAGAAGGAGGAAGAACAGAAGAGGTGCCTGGTGCAAGAAGTCAGGCAGGTGCTACCAGCCAGACATGAGAAGCAGTGAAAGGAAAATATACATAAGGAAAATAAAAAGTGCTGAGGCAAAAGGTAGATAAAAAGAAACAGGTTAATCTGAGTCAAGAGAGCTAGCCAGAGAGGAATTAAGCTATAAAGCTGAGCATTCAAAACTAATACTAAGTGCCATGATTTGGGAGCTGGTTGGTGACCTAAAAGAAAAAGCTTGGTAAACTCATGTTGTGGGAGCCTGACTCATTCCTCGGAGAAGATAATCCTTCTTCTCCCAACAGGCAATATGTCCCTGGAAAATTACATAAAACACTTAAAGAAAAGTAGCATGGATTACTATAGAATCCACGGAAATAAAGGCAGTAGGAACACTTCCTAACATATTTCATTAGGTTAAAAGAGCTATCTTAATATCAAATAGACAATAGTGCAAGAACATAAAAACATAGCCAGGCACTATGGTGTATGCGTCTAATTCCTGCATTCATAAAACTGAGTCAGGAGGATGAAAGTTCTAGGTAACCCTGTGCTACACAGCAACTTTCGAGTTTCAATAGCGTGTATGTAATACAAAGCAACACTCTGTTTAAAACTGAAAACGGGAAATAATAGGCCAACATTATTTGTGAATGCAAATTTTACCCAGTAAAATTTTAGCAAACTGCTAAATATGAAAAATACTAATACTATATAATCAAAAGATGCTTATATTAGTAATGCAAGTCCAGTGTTCTAAAATCATTGCAGTCCAATGCATCAAATGTATGAAAGAAACAAATGCATGTTGCCATATCCTTGGATACAAAAGCAATATTTGAAAAAAAACAGTTGTTGATAATAGATAATTTTAATTCCATTAATAAGAAATAGCTCATAATTTTCCAAAATATGATAAAATTTGTCCACAAAACAGATTTAATGTTATTCCTAAAGGGGACAGACATTGCATTCCCTCTAAGATTGGTACCTAGACAAGGATGCCTTTTTCATCATTCCTACTTGCTACAATGGGACAAAGAAAATAAATAAAACACACACTAACTAAAAAGGAAGAGATTAAAATTATCTACATTTGCTAACGATGTGCATATTTAAATACAAATATAGTGCCAATGGGTAATCACAATAAAATGGCAAAAGATATCTCAACATTTTCAAAAATCACATTTTTACACTGATCATATACAATCAGAAACTGATGTTTAAAAGAAAACAATAGCTTTCAAAATAATTAAACAGGGTAGTGGTGTTGCTAAGCAATAAAATAATTGTCTCACTTACTTAAGGCCCTGAGTCCATCCCCGGCATTGCAAAATATAAAAAATAAAATAAAATAAAATAATGTAATAAAAAATCCCAAATGCATTGTTTTTAAATGGTGCTATGGGGATTTCAAGGAGATATTCATGCTTCTATGTTCACAGTAACATCATTCACAATATCAAAAGGGTAGAGGCAACCTAAATATCCACCAAAAGATGGATAAATACACAAAATTGGTTACATGTGCATAATATTATTTTAAAGAAGATTATTCCCAGCCCACAAATCACAATCCCAGAGAATCTAGACAACAATGAGGACCCTAAGAGAGACATACATGGATATAATCTACATGGGAAGTAGAAAAAGGCAAGATCTCCCGAGTAAATTGGGAGCATAGGGTCCTTGGTAGAGGGTCGAACGGGAGGAGAGAGGTAGAGAGGGGAGCAGAGAAAAATGTAGAGTTCAATAAAAATCAATAAAAAAGATTATTCAACAATAAAAAGGAAGACAATTCTGATCCATACAATGTGGATGAAAATTGTGTAAAGTGAAATAAAGCAGAAAGTAAAACACAAAAGCTACATGATCCCACTTTTACACAGCATGTACAAAGAAGTTGAATGGTGATTATCAAGAAATTGAGGGAGGAGAAATGATCTGCTACTTGATGGGTACAGATTTATTTAAAAGATGAAAAAGTTATCAGAACTGGTTACCATAGTAACATAACTATATTCAATACTTTTGAATTATATGATAAATTAGTAGTGTCTTTTTATCATAATTAAATTTTGCCATTTAAAAATAAGTTGTGAGACCAGTAAAATTGCTCAGTGGATACAAATATTTGCTGCCAAGTGCAGTTTTCTGAGTTTAATCCCTGGGAATTACAAGGCAGAAAGAGAAGGCAAACGCCTACAAATTGTGTTCTGACTTCCACTATGGCACACATGTGCACAATCATCCTCCCCACACACACACTTTTTCTTTCAAAATGCAATGTAAATAAATAGTTCCAGAAAACTTTATAGAAACCAGATTAGTGGTTTCTTAGAGCAGAATCACAGATAAAAAGAAGACAGAAATAAATGTATCTGAGATATACTGGGGTGATGAAAATGCTCTAAAACTGACTCAATGAGGGTTTCAGAGCTTTAGCATTTATCTTTAAAAAGTCTTTGAAATGTACAGTTTTAAAATGTATAGAACCTATGGGTACAGCTCATTTGGTAGGTGCTTGTCTAGTATGTACAAAGCCCTAGGTTTGATTCTCAGCTCTGTGTACAAACCAAATACGATGATTCAGCACCATTATTCGGCACTAGTAAAACTGCAGCAAGAGGATCAGATGTTCAAGCTTATCCTAGGCATAGTATCTTTGAGGTTAGCCAATGCCACGTGTTTTTAAAAAGTGAATTAAAGGCTTTGTGTGGCAGCACATGCTGATAATCCCAACACTGAAAACAATGGAGACAGGAAGATCCTGAGTTCATGCCAGCCTAAATTAGATAGGAAGAGCCCGTTTCATAAAACAACAAATAAGTGAATTACATGAAATATAGATTTCTCAATAAACTCGTCATTAAAATTTATGTATAGACAATACCCTTAAGCAATCTATTTTCTGTTTTTATACCATTACATATGGTTCTTAAGATAGAATACCAAAACTGTGATCCATGAAAGAAAATTTTGATAAGGAACATTTTATCATATTTAATATTGGTGGAAGGGAAGCAAAATGAATGCTTGAAAGAATCAAAGAAGAGCCCTCAGCCTAAGGCTAAAGCATGGAAATCATATAGCTGACCAAAGACGTAAATTCAGAATATATAGAGAACTCTCAAACTCATCAAGAAGAAAACAATTGCCTGAGTACCTCATGAAGAGAATGTACAAATGGCCAAAAGCTCTCAAATCAATTAATAAATGTAAGATCTCAGTACATTAGCTACTTAGGAAATGCACACGTGCTCTTGTTTGTTTTATTATCTTGGCCATTCTGAATGGTGTAAGATGAAATCTCAAAGTAGTTTTAATTTTCGTTTCCCTCATGGGTAAGGGTATTGAACTTTAAAAAGAATTTCTCAGCCATATATGTTCTTTCTTTTGAAAACGCTCTGCTTATTTCTATAACCATTTTTAAATTGGGTTGTTTTCTTCAAGTTCATCTTTTTTAGTTTTTTAGATAGTCTAGACACTAGTACTCTATCAGATGTATAATTAGTAAAGACTTTTTCCACTCCATAGGCCACTGCTTTGCTCAAATGACGATATCTTTTTTGAAAGTTTAATGAGGTGTCATTCATTAATCATTGGTCTTAATACCTGTTTGTGTACATATTCATTGCTACTCTATTTATAATATTCAATAATTAGAAAAAGTGTAGATTTTGATCAACTGATGAGTGGATGGTAAAGAATGTGGTATTTACACAATGGAGTATTATTCAGCTCTTAAAAATGAAAATTTCAGGTAAATGTATGGTGCTGGAAACAATAATCCTAAGTGAAATCTCAACACTCATCAGAGAAGCTTCTTCTTTCAGTAGAGGGGAGTTAACACAGAGACCCACCACTAGGCAATGTAGAGAGAGAGTGAGAGACTTTGGAGCACTCAACCCTAAATGAGATGTCTTCATTAAACCCTTCCCTCAAAGCTCAGGAATCTATTCAGGGGAGGAGACAGAAAGCTTCTAAGAGCCAGAGGTGGTGGATGACTCCAAAGAAACAGGGCCTTCCAGACACAACAGGGCTGATATACATATAAACTCACAGAGACTGTGACAGCACACACAAGACTTGCACAGGTTCAAACCTGACAAAATCCTAGCACTGAAAAGAGAAAATGGACACAAGATCCCACCCCTTACCAAGAAACTATTTGCAGTTGATACCCACTGGCAAAGGGAAACACCAACGAAGTGGCACTGGGTGTATCAACCACACTCCAAGGTAGGCTCCATGTCCAGGAATTGTTGACCAACACAAAATAGGCTCTGTATTTTTTTTTGTGTGTGAGATTTTTGTTTTGTTTAGGTATTTTTGTCTTACTGGTTTTTGTTTGTTTGCTTTGATTTTTTTCTTTTTTAAAAGAGAGAGAAAAGAGAGAACATAAGTTGGGAGGGTAGGGAAAGTGGGGAGGATCTGGGAAAAGTCGGGAAGGAGAAATAATCAAAATATATTGCAAAAAGTTAATAAAAAGTTTAAATCCTGCTGAAAAGTGTCTGAAAAGGTCAATTTGGTGTATTTATCACAATAAAAATCAACTAATCAATCTTGTTCTATTTACTGTCACTGTGACTTAAATTAGAAAACACTTTTGATCTATGCATAAAAACATAATAAAGTAATCTATCTTATGATTATTGTGAAAATTTTATGAGAATTTTACATAAACAGTTTAACATATAATCAAGGATCAATAAATGGCAGGTGTTATTTTTACAACATATATAATCATTTCTCCTTCACTGAAGTCATCCTAAGCAAGTCCTTGAGATGCCTTTTATTAAGTAAGCCCCAGGGAAATCGCTAGAATGGGTGTGACATCAATTCCTATCCTGAAGCACAGACAACAGCCTATGCTGTGAAACAATGTGGTGTTTTCTCAAGACGTCATCCTTGAGATGGAGATATTAACTCTGGCAGCATTGCCACCATTCTCACAGTTCAAGTGCACTCTCTCTTTATAGATTTCACAGGTATTCTAGATTTTTCAGAATAGAATCCCAAGAGGAAATTATAAACAGGTAGGCCAAACAGGCCAAACTCATATATATGCACAAGTTCAAGACTTCCATGAACCAATTATCTCTGCCCATTTTTAACAATCTCCCACTACCACCCAAACTGAGAGATGGAATATCTTACCTCAGTCGACCCTAGTATCTAGGAAAATCTGGGGGGAAAAAAGTATTAAACTGGGTGAAGCAATTGAATTTGATATCTTATGTAGCATGTTTGCAGTTCATGACTACAACAAATGTACTCCCGCAATGTTTAATTCTCTCACTTTGCACACCCTGCCCCCTGCCCCTTTCATCAAAGCATGCTATAGATGCTTCTTGCTCAACAACACGGCCCCCAACAATAGCTTCATTAGCATATAGTCGCCTGCATCAGAATCCATCACAGAGGGGAAAAAAAGAAAGACATTTCCATCTTCCGCCTCCTCATGATCAAACTGGGGCTTCAGCCCACACAGATCTGTCACTCTGAGTAGGTTCCCCAGTCACAGCATCATCTTTGCCAAGGAAGAACAGAGATAATTGCATCTCAGAGCGACACAAAGCTAACTTTTCTGTTCTAGCCTGTGTTTTAGCAGTACTCCTTTCTTAAGAACAATTATCTCAAAAGTACAAATTCAGTTTTTACCTGAGTTGAAATCTAACTTGAGAAAGGAGTTTCCTGGGCTGAGTTCACACCACAGCCTTAAATCACACTGCAAAAGAACCAAACTATAGAATTAATGAATGCATGGTGTATGATCTGGCTTTGTTTGAAAAGCCTGATTTGACAGGCGCTCTCCTGAATTCACTCCCAAAGATGGAAATCCTCTTTGGTTTCTATTGCACCATAGTGCCAACCAAGAATATTGGCATTAGTGCTGACTCACACGCTCTGCTACTCTGCATTTTAATCCTTCCTGGAGCCTGATTTAAAATCTTACTGCTTCCAGAGCACAGCCTTGACTAGTTAATCTTCTGTTCCAAATTCCTAACACGGGGTAAGTGCTTGGTGTGCTCCCCAGTTACGTTGGGACAAATCAGAAGTATGTCTGATGACAAATCAGACATCAGGCTCAAAAGCAAGGAGCTTGTTTCTAACATACTTGCTTGTTTCTAACATACTTGGAGGAGCTTTGCTTTGGTTCACCGGTGTTTCTTAGGTCTTTGAGAATGCTTCACCTTGTTATGAGTAGGTATTTCACAAGTATTTGCTCAACTCAAAAATGCTGAAGTGCTAAGGAAGCTTAGGTAGCCCTCTGTCCTGGTGGGCCAACCATGGCTGATATGAAAAGCACCTGTCAACACGTGCCATGAGCTCCACAGGAGATGGCTGCTACCACAGCTTGCAACATTAGAGTCGGGAGATTAATCTATTCGTGGACCTACTGAAGCACACACAAGGGAGTCCAGCAACAACCTTGAGTTCTGTGTAGGTAAGATGAACTGTGAGTTAGAAATGCTTTCTTCAGTACTGTCTCTCTTCTTTAGCTGATCACATACAGAAATTAAACCCTTGTTTGAGTAACAAACTTCCAAAGGCCAATATCTCTTCAGGTCAGGTTTCCTTCCAACAGATTGAACGTGGGTACCCCTATTATGTTCTTGAGAAAAGAAGCAACAGTGCAACAAACCCATCTGCAAGTCCTGCTGTGTCACTGTCAAGACTGTGATTCGAGTTAGAAGGATCGGAGATTGGGCGAGAGAACTTAACTTAGAATCAAAGCAGACTTGGCATACGCAGGACATGGTTTGGGCCTAGCAAGGGAAACTGCTATAAGTTCACAGTGCACTTGAGGCATAGATAAGCACTGGGGGTTGTAAAAAAGCAGGGAGTTAATATGAGAAAGGCTCAGGGGAGTCTGGAACCATTTGTTCCACAGACAGCAATGCAAGGATCAAGATTAAGCAATTAAAGTACAATGGGTAGAGAAGCAAACAAAGACACACTTAAAACACTTACCAACTGTGTGATCTTTGGCAGGTCACATCGCTACTGCCTGTATTCCTTTACACATGAAACAGGACAATTAAATTTACTTCACTGCCTACTTTACAGAACAGTTAATGGATCAAAGGAGATATATTTGAACATGCCTTGTAAACTCCAAATCACTGTTCAAATGTGAGCAATTACTATTATTAAATCACATACAGAGACAAAGATCAGAGGTGTGTAGCACTAACAATAAAAGCAAGCTGCGTAATGAGCCTCAAACTTACACCAAAGAAATGCAGAGACAGATCAGAGCTGTAGAAGCATCATGAAGCAAGAGAAAGCAACTTTCCATACAGAGAACATCTTACAGAAGCAAAGACAGGTCAAGACTTCCTCCTATGTTTTAAAGGAAAAAGATTTGATAATAGCCATATGTTTATTAACTACTGAGGACCCCAGTGAAGGGGAGGACCTCGACTTGTGTTTCCTGCCTTGGTGAGTAACACTACCACTTTGTTAGTCGGCATTCTATCACTGTGACGAAGAGAAGAAAAAAAGAACCTGAGTGGAAACATTTTTTTTTTTTAGCTCCTGTGCTCAGAGATTTCTGTACTTGCTTGGCTAGCTGCTACTTTGTTCCTGGCGGAGTGGGGGGGGGCGGGGGACAGGAAGCAGAGACACCAGACAAATGGAACAGAGATGAGCTACTGCACCCCAAGAGCACACTCCCAGTTATATACTTTACCCATCCAGATTCCACCTCCAAGAGATTCGATCACCTCTCAGGCATGCCAGGAAATTATGGATCCATCAGATGATTAGGTGAGAGCCTCCGGGATGTATTTACCTCTCGATGACTGGGGCTACAAGCTTTACCTCGTGGGCCTTTTAGGAGACAATTCATAAAGAAACCATAACAATCACACACCCAGTAGTCTAATCCCAGTGCCTGGAGTGTGTCCCGGACTTCTTCTCTTGCCTTCAATCCTCCCTGTGCACTCATTCACTAACTCCAGCCGTGCTTACCTCGTTAAGCCTCTAACATCTATGCTTCCTACTGGTCTCCACAGCCACAGAATTCAATCGATTACTCGCCATTATTTCAGCCTTCTAATTAGACTCAATGTTATCTAGTCATCATTTTCAAATGCAAATCGGATCAGGTAACTACTCCACGCAAAATTCTACAACGACTCATTACTATCTGCAACTTAAGTTGTAATATCCTTCCATAATCTGGTCCTTTCTAGTGTTCTCTCTTATTAGTTACTTGACCTGCTTCAACCCAATGACCATCTGGTCCTGTCAAACCATTTTTAGTTTCCCCAACATTTCATATGTTTTCAAGCTTCTGACATTCCTTCTGCTGATCTTACTGTTTGGACTTCACTATTTCTTCTTTTCTGCCATGTATCCATGGACTAAGCTTTTATAACAAGGCTTAATGATCATTTACTTTATCAGCCATTTCCCACCTAATTTAAGTGTAACTACTAAATCCCTCCTATGTGCTCATATTAAGTAACTTCTTTTCAACTTCTATCATAGTACCTATAATAAATCATTACCCCTATATTCTTACTTTTTAATTTTTTCTACTGGACTGGGTTCTTCTTAAGGACAGGAACAAAGTCTTATTCATCTTTTTATCATTCATTTTTATAACTCTATTGCTTAACCCAAGATGATATATGTAGTGAGTGCTTATCAAGTGTTCGTTGACTAGAATAATAGATAAAACAATCATATAGTGAAGATTTATTATACGTGAACTAGGCCATCTCAAAGAATTTCTTCTCTGATCAAGAAGGATAGTACAAATTAGTACAGTGAAAAAACATGCCTTGTGTACAATAGATGTTGTAGAAGAAGAGACAAAAACCATTTGGTTTCCTTAATTAAAGAAGAATCCATGGTGCCATGAGACATAAACTGGGCTTCATAGGATTCATAGGACTTGGAGTTGGAAGTGCATGTCTATATGTGAGGATGTGTGTGATGGGAAGGAGTAGGAGATTTTCAGGGACACATTAGGAGAATGAGATCTCAAGGACAGGCTAAGATTCTTTAGAACAATCAGAAGGATAATGTTAGCCCTTTTTCAGCACCAAATAAGCACATTTCTAGTTAATAAGGAGGTTCACTCTTTGCTTTCTGAAAACAGGGAAATTAAATTATCTGCTTTGGAAAGATTCCCACAGGAACTCTTGGCACACAGGCTGACTACAGAGTCACCATCCTGGCAAAAGAAAAATCAAATACAGCATTACTTTGACAAAGCTCAGAAAAAACGACAAAAACTGAAAGGGACAGGACTTGGACTCAAGCCATAGCCAGTGAGTCAAGATCTCTGAAGAATGGCAGAAAGCATGATTTAACACCAAAGGAAAGTTTCAGTAGCTCTTAAAGAGAACATGATATTCATAAGCAAATCCTAACCCCCAAAATAGAATATTATCCTGCATTCAAAATATTTCAATATACAAGTTAAAAATACATAGTACATATAAAGGACTGATGAAATCATTTCCAGAGACTTAAAAGATAGGGTGAGTTTGGGGAACTTACTTATTCCCATTCCCAATGCCATGACATCCCCATGATGATAATCTAGATAGATGAAGGCTAGATGCTCATATAGTCTTCCTGATTTTTGTAATACAAAATCTGATACAAATATAACTTTTATCAGCAGTTTTTATTGACAGAACCAGTAGCAATGATAAAAAATTTTCAATTTCCATTTTGGGGACTTTGTTCTCTTTCTCAGTAAACTAAATATAAAATATGCTTACATCATGCCATTGACATAGAAGAGAACAGCCTAGCTTTCAATATTTTGATCAATGATGCTTGAAACAGAGAGAGAATCAGGGTCTGTACTGGAATGGTACAACTGCAGATTCTACCAAGGACTTACAGAAAAATATACTTAGATAGATTAGAGAGGCAGAAAATGACAGGGAAGAGGAGATCCATGTATGTTGTAATTAATTTTATGATAAATCAAATGGTTATACTTCTTAGCCTGATTGTAAGCTTGGACTTAACTCCCTACCTACAGATGTGTGGGTATCTAAATATCCTTCTGCTTTCCAGTGCTGGCTATTGAGTCTCATGGACCATATAGCTCCTGATACCACATGGACTCAGACACAGCTAGCTTCTTTTCTGCTTAACCCATTTTTCTCTCCTTGTTCAAGATGCTCTGAAACTATAAATCATTCTGTATGGCCTATAAAACTTAATATTGTCACAGGTTGATATAGACTCACATTTCAAAGGAAAATTTAACAAAAAAAAAACTAAAACTACACGAAAGTCCTCACTCACACTACTCCATGGCTCCAGGTTTGATCAACTTGATCTTAACAGACAGAGCTGGGAAATAGCTTCCTATTCTGTTCTTTCCTGTTCATGCACTGTTATGTCCACTGAGGACAGAAAGCATGTTCCCTGACATGGAAGTAAAACTAAGCAAACTGACCTTAATTCTATGACTACGGGATCTGTACAGTCTCATGGCACAGAGTATCTATAGATGGGTCATCACTCTGACATGAGTATTTGTTCAGTATTTCTGATTAAAAGCACAGCTCATACGTCACTTTCCTCAGGAAAGCCTGCTATACATCATAATGAATATTTTCAATCATATATTTGTCCTTTTTATATGCAGAAAAATGCCATTGTGTTAAGTGTTGTCCCACAGAACTTTGTTTGAAAATGTTAATATCCTATATTTATGGTGTCCAAGAGAGTGGTTAATAATTTCATATGGCCATTGAGCACTTGAAATATGGCAAGCATGACAGAAGAACTGAATTTTCATTGTATTTAGCATTAGTTAATTTAAATTTAAACTGCTACTGGTTATTTCTGTAGCCGGTACCAGCAGTTAAGTTGTGTTTCATAAGGCCAAGGGATTACTCTGATGTCTCTGTGATACCATATCCTTGGTGCCTGTATATGGCAACAGTGAATGGATACTTAATTCCTTGATTTACTAATCAGTTCATTGACTTTTACTTAGCCCACTGGTGTCAACTATTCTGGACAAAAAAAAATGCCTATGGAAGCAATATCACAAACTATTTGGTGAAATGATAAGCAGATACTCAAGCTAAATGGGACTGTGAAAGCAGAGTAGAAAAGGAAACAGAAGGAGCAGAGGATACTCAAAAGTTTATATTTTTGTTCAGACGGTAGCTAGCATTATGGCCTTTGGAGTCTTATTTAAACCTACAGAGCTTTGGAATCCTCATCCATATAATTTGAACAGGAACAATGATGGTGAAATAAAGTGACATGTCAAAAGCACTGGAGATATAAGTGGTAATGCTGTTTGCTTATTTTTCGAAGCAAGAGTTTCACCAAATAAGAATAGTATAGCAGAAATCCCTGAGTTCTGAAAACTAGGCATAAACCCTAAGATCATTCCCGAGAAGCCACATTCTTGCTGTTTTGTCAATCAAATCCAAGTAGGGTCAGTCCTGTATGCCACTTCACAAATTCCTATTCTCTTCACATGGATAACAACTTAGCCAATAATAGCCCCTAAACTCTTGATGACTTTATATAGTGGCAAGTCTTTTTTATTACACACAACTGCATGGTGATATTTTGTTCATGTTTTAACAAATAAGGCTTGCCTGAAGATCAGAGTACAGAGCTAAACTACTAGTTAGCCATAGAGGCCGTGGTGGCACACACCTTTAATCCCAGCACTCAGAAGACAGAGGCAGACAATCTCTGTGAATTCAAGGACACCCTGGGCTAAATGAAATTGATCCAGTCTAAAAGAGGAACAGAGCCAAGTGGTGGTGGCTCACACCTTCAATCCCAGCACTAGGGAGGTGGAGGCAGGAAGGAATATGACTGGGTGCAGAGAGGAATATATGGCAGAAGGAGACATGAGCTCAGGATTCATTCTGAGGTTTCATAGAGATGGCATTCAGTCTGAGGATTTGTAGAAACAGGATCTTGTTCGTTCTGAGGATTTCATAGGGGTAAGAACTTTAGTGGCTGGCTTCTCTGCTTCTCTGTTTCTCTGATATATCAGCTTTTATGCCCTAATATCTGACTCCAGGTTTTTTATTATTAAGACCAATTAGATTCGCACTACGCAAATGTCCAAAAAGCAGATGATCACATTTACATCTTCCACTGGAGTACTGCATCCTTTTCTCAGCATTTGCTATGGCGATAATTTGTTTTTTGCCTTTGGCCATTTCTTCTCAAGCATATGTTACATAAAAGATCAGAGGCACCTAGGCCATGGTACTTTGAGTGAGAAATAACTTTCATGGTTTGGGAGCGATAGCCAAGATGAAAGATATGAAACATTCTACCTTTTTATGGCTTCTTATAACCAAGGACAGAGCTATCACACAACTCATTAATATTTCAGTGACCACCCAGCCTTTTTGTTTCAGGGGAAAGATGACAATTATGGGGTGGGCAGAAGAGAACTGAACTGAAATGTAAATGTTAACCTTTCTTTAATAAAGAATTCCTGGCCCTACATGTATGAAAATAAGTAAATATATCAATTCCAGATGCAAGACAGGAAAACCCCAGATTTTGGCACATAATACCCTGCCTTAATTAAGCAAGGTTTAGTACACTTTTTCATTTGACCTTATACATTGTCTAAGGACAGGTAACAGGATGCTATATTGCCCTTTGAGAAACTTCAGAAGCCATTTAACTCAACCTTTCTCTTTTCTAGATAAGGAACTAAAATGCAGACAGATCATAACCTCCTCAAGGTCACCCAAGCCACTAGCAGAATTTGGAATCCAGGCTTCCCAATGTGGAAGCATTTATCGCTGAAGGTGAATATCCCTTATCCAAAAGAAATGAGGACACACTATTTCAGAATTCAAACTCTTGTTTTTCACAACTTGGAATATCTACATAAATTTTATTGTCTCACTGTCTATAACTTAAAAACACAATATCCAAAATCTGAAATTTGTTTTTAAAAAGGATCCTATTTTAAGGCATTATGACTTGGTAACATTTTGGATTTCAGACTCTTTACACACAATCTATATAAAGAAAATAATACAGTTCAGAGTCATAAAACCTAAATTAACATACTAGATTTTTTTGTTACTAGCTCAAGTCACTTTCATTTACACTATTTAACCCTCATGCCCCTAATCTGTGATGTCTGATTGATAATGATATATCAGAGACTGTTTTTTTAAATCAAGTAAAAAAAGCGAGTATAAATTATTTAGCTTTGTTCTAAGCATATATGATGAGTTTTAGTAAACTAGTTTCTTCTCTGATATAGTATTCTTTTCATTTATCCATGCCATATCCATACCCATTCCATGGCGGCAACTTCAATAATATTCTTATAAAATAAGATGGAGATAAATTTGACCACCAGAACTTCTCTTAAGAATAATATTATCTTGGATTGGATGATTACCTTAGTATGTGATTAAAGGAAAAGGATAGAAAATGAATCTTCTAAATCATCCCTTGCTCCTGCCATAAAATACTTGGGCAGCCAGGCAACAGCACATCTTATGGGTGGAGAAGAAGTTGCTCTCCATGAGATGAGAACTTTACTGTTCTGACCTCAAAACATGGGAAAATGAAAAAAAAAGCAAGATAGAGAAACTGGATTGAGATGAAAGGAAGTAAAATGTGTTTGGCAGTTAAGATTAGCAGTAGCTACAGAGTATGTCAATATTTTTACACAGCTATAATGTGAGTGGCTCTCCATGTCTTCTATGATAGTTCAGTAAAATCTTTATAGCTTAGAGGCACTCTGTATAATTGAATGAATTACTGGTGGAAATCTGGATTTCAGGGATCTATGGGGAGGTTTGGTGCTTTTATTAACCATGGAATTGGCAAAAAATACAAGCTAACTCTAACACCTAACTTCTTTGGCATGAATATCTTTCTAGGCTTGGTTACCAACTCATTCCTTACCCCCTTAGTTTTTCTGACCCTAATCTAGCAGCATTCAAATACACTTCAATTTCTGGGGATTAAGTAGCTACATGTTCAAGACACAGGGTCAAATGTGGAATCAAAGTTCTTCCTCTACACAGTCTTGAAAGCCAAAACCTTTTAAGTCCCAATTAAAGAGATGAAGAGTTCTGGCTGAGTATTGCTCACCACTTTAATATAAGAAGCAATGCTCAAGCTGGGCAGCAGTGGTGCATCCTTTTAATCCTAACACTTTGGAAGCAGAGGCAAGCAGATCTCTGTGAATTCGAGGCCAGCCTGGTCTACAAGAGCTAGTTCCAGGGCAGACTCCAAAGCTATAAAGAAAGAGAAACCCTGTCTTGAAAAGATGAAGAAGAAGAAGGAGGAGGAGGAGGAGGAGGAGGAGGAGGAGGAGAAGAAGAAGAAGAAGAAGTGATGCTCAAAATCCGGATTCAATAGTTTCCTAAGTACTCTTGATACTAGTTTTTTTCCTAAAGTTATATGTTTCTTCAACTCACTGATTTGGCATGTATATGTGACAAATACATAATCTTAATTTTCTTAATTTTCAGTGATAACTCCACATATTCCAAAGATAACCAAGATAGTCCATCTTTATACCTCTATAGAAAGTCCCTAAAAAGAGCAAGAAGGTACAAAATTTCAACATGAGGCAGTACTGTAAGAAAAAAAGAAACATTTTAGTGATTAATTTCAGTGGAGCACATTTATTCATTTTAAAATTTGTTACTTTTAATTGTTTGTTTTATCTTTTTGAGATTGGAATAAAATTTCATCATTTCCCCTTCCTCACTCCAAACCTTCCATATACCTCCCTCCTTGCTTTTTTTCAAATTCATGACCTCTTTTTCATTATTGTTACATGCATACATGTACAAGTGTATACATATATATCCCTAAAGAATCCTGCTGGGTCTGTCTAATCTAACTTGAATGTATGTGTTCAGGTACTGAACACTTGGTATTGGATGACCAATTGGTGTGCTCTTCCCTAGGGAAGACTATTTCTCCCACTCTCAGCATTGCTCAGCTGCTTAGAGTTCTTTGTATAGCCTTAAAACTTTTCCTCCATGTCTACTGTAGCAGACATAAGAGTCGTCTTAGGAAAACAACATGTCCTCAACCCCCATTAGACAGAGTCAAGTATGATAGCATCAGATAACTAGATTTTTAACAAAATCTGTTTCTTATACAAAATGTGCATTAGTTTGCAAGGTAAGTCATAACACATTATTACAGGCTGAATATATTAAGCTTTTTCATTTCGTAATTGAAAAGAAATGTTTTCATATAATATATTCTGATCATGGTTTCTCCTCTCCTAGCTCCTCTCAGATCTACCCACCTTCATGCCCATACAACTTGATATGTCCTTTCTTTCTTTTTCTTTCTTTCTTTCTTTCTTTCTTTCTTTCTTTCTTTCTTTCTTTTTTTCTTCCTTCCTTCCTTCCTTCCTTCTTTCTTTCTCTCTTTAAAAACAAATTGGCAAACAAAACCAAATAAACCATAATAAAATTAAAACAAAGAAGAAAACACAATAAACACAGACACAAATCCATCAAAACACAAAATTAAATATCATAATATACAAGCAAAAGGTCAGTAAGACAAAGATACCCAAGTCCAAGACCTAGGCTGTGTTGGTTTGAGTTTTTCCTGGTGTCTCTTTTCTTCTCTTACAGGTGGCCATTGCCTTTCTCTTGCACTCACATGTAATATTCTCTCCTGCATATTCCTGGTAATTCTCTTTTGTATAAGGAAACCAAACACTGTTAGTTAGACTGAGGCTCTACCCTATTAAAACCTCATTTAATTTTCATTTTCACTTTAAAGAATTTCTCCTTATGTATAGCAACTTTGAGAGTTAGGGCTTCAGCATAGAGATTGGTGGCAACCACAATCCTGTTAATAATAAGTGGTTTACAAAATGCCAGAAATATAAAATATAGGGTATAACAAGTCAGAAATAGCTACCCAGACTCCATGATATACAACGTTTAGGCTATGTGCTTCAGAAAATTATTTCAAAAAGTAATTAAAATGAATTTGCCTTTAGAAACATTCAAGGTAGAAAAAAAATGTAACACAGGTTTTTACAACATTCTAAGTAGCCATCCTACCACCATGGTAGAAATTTTATAATACATTAAATTTATTGAACACAAGTGCAAAAATAGTAACCACACAATATATGAGCTAAATCAGGACATTTGAGAGTAAAGCAAGGCTATAAGCACAAACCAGATTATCCTAGGTCAGTTAGGCCCTCTGACCATCCTCACATACTGTCTTCTTAAGTGTTTAGGGACTACCAACTTTTATGTAGGAATCACTAGCCAACTCCAGTTACTTGTGAATTCATCTTACTAATGTAAATGCTGCCTTTCAGTGCAAATGAAGGGCGGAGTGAGAACGAGAGTGAGGGTGATACATGAATCTATTACTACTTATTAACATCTTAGCTGGAATTAGTTTTCCAGATTAATGGGTTCTTGACTGAGAAATGCTAATTAGGATACAGAACAAGTTTGAGTTTATAGAGGAGGGAGTAAAAGGTCATGGATGAGGAAGCAAACCTCTGTGAGGTTTGTCCAAGGTTACACAGTTCAAAAATGAACAAGCTGTTTTCTAACCCAGCTGCTTTCTAACTTTGGCTGTCTAATCTAGAGTTCCTACCAAATATACTCTAGTATCTTTGAAGGAAAACATTCCTAGATAAGATATCATACATTTTTTGGCTTACGATTACTATAACAAAAGCCTAGAACATGGGCTAGAGAGATGTTTCAGAGGTCCAGAACACTTGCCACACAATTATGAGGATCAGAGTTTGCATTCCAGTAACCATGCAACAAGTTGGGCATCCGACAGATGTCTGTAACCCCAGAACTGTAGGAGATGAAGACAGAAGGATCAACAGCACATACTGGTTTCTAACACAACCTAGAAAGCATGAGCTCAAGCACAGGTACAGGGAGACATCCTACCTTCAAAGAACATTTGGAAAGTTAAAGAGGTAGACACAACTACTACCCTCTGCTGGTTTCTATGCTCACAGTCGTATACACACAAATACATAAACCTTTTTATAAGCCTAGAATACTTGACATCTATGGCAGCAGAGTAAAGCCCTCACCCGAAATATCTGCACCCTTATATCCAGCACCTTTAAATATGTTAGAACCCAGAACAAAATAGAAATAATACTGCAAGTAAAATTAAGGGTGCTTAATAAGAATTAGCCAGCTTTGCAGAGACTAGACTATATTGTACAGGCTGGTTCACTGTATTAAGAATGGGCTTGGGCTTCAGCGGTAAAAGACAGAGTGCAGAATGATGTGACATGAAGAAACGTTGGCTAGTCAATGCAAACTCTGAAAATGAAGGAACATGACCTAAGGAAATACGGGTGGCATTTAGGAGTGGAAAAGACAAGAAAGCAGATTCTGCCACAGAACCTTCAGGAAGGAATTTAGTCCTTGAGTTTATTTCACTGAAATTTGTCCTGGACTTCTGGTCTCTGGCTTATAGAACTGTATGATAATATATTTGCATTAATTAATCCAGTAAGATTATCCTAATTTGTTACAGTTTGGAAATTACTCATCCCACAGAATGTATTGAAGGTTTACCCTGCAGCTGACAGTGCTTTTGGGAGGAAATGGAAACATTAGGAATCGGGCTTTTAGAAGGTGCAGGTTCTTAGCAGCCTTGTCTTTGAAGGGTATTTGAGACCCCGAGCCTTCATTTCTGGGAACTGCAAGATTTAATGTTGTTTTAATGTTTGTTAGATTTCAGATGCACTTTGTTCCAATTCCTCCTCATATGCCCCTATTTCTCCCTTATCAGATTAAGAATGTCTATCTTTCCTAGTATAGAAGACTTTAATTTGGTTATTTAAGTTATTCTTTTTTATTATTTAAGTTATTTTTTTTTGAGACAGGGTTTCACTGTGTAACAGCCTTGTCTGTCCTAGAACTCAGTCTATAGACCAGGCTGGCCTCAAACTCACATGTGCCTCTGCCTCCTGAATGCTGGGATTAAAAGCATACAGTACACCACTGGGTACAACTTGGGTATTTTCAATTTTTGCAAAGCCTCATTCCTAAAAGATTTCCTTGAACCTCCTAGGCAACTGGGTTTAGACATGTGAGCTTTACTGGAAGACTGTTGAGACTCTTAAAGATGGGCAGGGTGCCTGTTCCTCTACGAAGCAGAAAAAGAGCTGAAAACAGGCAAAGCTTTAAGACAGTGCTTCTTAACCGTCCTATGTTGTGTCCCTTGAATACGGTTTCTCATGATGCCCCCAATCACAGTACTTTCTTGTTGCTACTTCATAGCTGTAATTTTGCTACTGTTATGAATCATAAAGTGAATATCTGTGTTTTCAATGGTCTTCAGTGAAGGGGTCATTCGAGCCAGAGGGGTCATGACCCACAGGTTGAGAACCACCGTTTTAAGGTCTCAACACCCTCTTCCAGTAACATGTTTCCTCCAGCAAAAAGCACATCCTATGCATTCCCAAACAGCACCATCAAATGGGACCAAGCGTTTAAATGCCCAAGACCATAGGAGACATTTCTCATTCAAATTACCACAGAAGACAAGGGTATAATGTCTTTGTTCCAATTTCAAGTACTCTACATTGCCATGTCTCGGAGGCCTGGTCTCCAGCCAATAGTGCTAATGGGAAATGATGGAAACCCTAGGAAGCAGAGAGGATTTAGAGGAACTGGGTCACTGGGAGCATGCCATTGAGAGCTACTTTTGGACTCTGGTCCTGTCCTTTCACTCTCTTTAATTTCTACCACCAAAGAGGTGAGCCACTTTGTTTCGCAATATGTCCCCTGCTATAGTGACAGTCTAAGTCACCACAGGTTCAGAAAACAACACCAGCAACAAACTATTAGCAGGCCAAAATAAATCTTATCTCCTTTTTAGCTGTCTTTCTTGGATGTTTTGTTACAGTTATGCAAAGTTGGCTAGTACACGATTGGTTACAGCAACAATTAAAAAAAAAAAACTAATTTAGAAAGGCGGCATGATGAGGAGAGAGAAGCTGACAAAGGCCCAACAGAATTAAGGTCATTTATCTGCTAATATTAACTTTGTTTATTTCATCTTTTTCCCAACAAATATAATCCATAGTCGTTACTGAAAGCGGTTTGGTTGTAATATTCCCTTATGCCACTATATATAAATAACCCTGGGTGAATTTTCTAACATTTGAAATCTGCATAAACAAATCAGCTTTGATAATGTTGAAATAACTCATCAGAACCCAAAGATGGGTTCAAAATGTTTAACTTCCCAGTTTGTCTGCAAATACCAGCATTTTAAAACCAGAGTCTCAAAATGGATAAATAAGAGAAATTGAAATAAAATGTTTCCCTTCCTGACAATTTTTCCCTACACAGAACATCTCTTCTTGCATGACCCAATGATGATTCTGCCAGGGACTTGCACAAGCATGAAATTCTATTTACTCTGCATTTATTTTTCTATTACTTGATTACATGGAGAAAAAGGAGTGTTAACCAATTACAGAGAAAGCTGACTCTGAGTGAGATTTTTCTCAACTGACAATCAGATTTTCAGGGGCAGCTTCAACTGTAAATAGACTTCTCTCTCTCAAACAAAGACCCTGATCTAGGCTGTCACATAGTATAAATATGGAGAGTATCAGATTCTAATAGTTTTACAGTTCTCACTACCTTGAACACTGTAACAAAAGCAGTATCTTATCATGTGCATATCAATGGCCAGAAAAGGAATTTCTTGGCTGAATATTAAAAGAATAAAATTTTCCTTGAATACACTGTGTCTCATTCTCATTTAAATCAAACTGGTTCTAGCAAAGACCTCAGCAGCTACTATTCACAATGGGGAAGAACAAGTAGCAAAGTAATTCAAAAAGTAAATGATGTGAGAGTCCCCTTCCTTCTGTGTGCTGTGATTACCATTAATGAAAAAAGAAACTGCCTTGGCCTGTTGATAGGGCAGAACTTAGGTAGGCAGGGAGGACTGGACTGAATGCTGGAAGAAAGAAGAGAGGAGTCAGATGCCATGGAGCCGCCAGAGACAGACATGCTGAAACTTTAGCCAGTAAGCCACTGTCAAATGGTAATACACAGACTACTATAAATGGGTTAAATTAAGATGCAAGAGTTAGCCAATAAGAAGTTAGAGCTAGCTATTGGGCCAAGCAGTGTTTTTATTAATGTAGTTTCTGTGTGATGATTTCGGGTCAAAACTAGCTGGGAGGCTGGGAACTAGCAAGCAGCTCTCCCCTGCAACAGGTAAGGTTCTGTTGGCACCTAAACAGAGGAGAGAAATTTCTGCAGGTGTGTACAATAGACTGTATGTTGACTTCCAGGAAAAAATAGCAGCTTTATACAATCAACATATTCACCCTTAAATCAATACTTCTCTTCCTTCGAACATTGCATATATATTTTTTAAATAGTAACATTATCATCATCAAAACATAAATTTAGAAAATCAGCTTCCATAATGGACTGTGATATCATCTGCACAATGTAATGGCCTCATTCCCTTCCTGTAATTAAACCCTTCATCTCACAGAAAAATCCATTCCATTTGCTTTAAATGATAGAAATACTTCCATTTTCTATCTGGTAATCCACTTCAGTCAGCATACGACTCATGTAACTCCACTGTGAAAGAATGTGAAAGTTGTCAGAATCAAAGCAGAGTCACTTATGTTAATAATAACAATAAATGAAGAAGTAGATAAAGCTCAAGCCTTATGAAAAATGGGTTTTCACACATGGTTTCTGGTAGTAACTATCACTAAAGACTTTTAGAACCAAAAACTTTCTTCCAGGAGCCATGAAAACCTTTTGCAAAAAAAATCCTTGTGGGTTAGTAAGATGGCTCAGTGAGTAAATGTATGGACCTCCAAGCTTGACAACCTGAGTTTGATCCCCAGGACCCACAAAATGGAAGGAGAAAACCCACTATTAAAAGTTGTCTTCTGACCTCCACATGTGCATTGTGATGTGCATGTGAGTACACAAAGTAAAATTTATTCTAAAAATACAATGCTAAATGTTAAAGTACTTTTTCAAGGACATTTGCCCTAAAACTGTCTATTCAACCTCAGACTGACTGTTCTTGGCATTAATCATTGGAACCAAAATGTTTTCAAAATATAAAATAAAATCTTCCTCATTTTTCTTCTGAATAAGTCTTTACCTAATACTTTACCCGATTTACTATATAATATGTATTCCCACCATAATGTTCTACTATTTTGATTGCAACTCAATTCACAGGTAATTATCATTAGTATTTTGATAATATCGCTCCCCTCTTCATCATCCTCATCCTTCTCCTCCTGTTTTTTTTTCTCCTCCTGTTTTTTTTTCTCCTCCTCTTCTTCATTTAGGCATAATTGGTTACCATGAACAGACCTGAAACAAAATAATCTTCAGAAGGAATAGGAAACCCCAGTATTTATAAGGTACCAACAATCAGCCTTTTGTACTTTCTGTTCCCCTGACTCACTTTTGAGCTCTTGTGAGTCTTCTCAGGCTGAGTCCTCTTATATAGAATGCCCTTTCGGATATTAGTTGAGATGTTTTAGAAAGGCTCCTGTTGGAACACAATAAAAGAATGGAGTCATGTAAGAATTCTGAGTGCTTGTGAGAAAATGTCAAGAACACAAGACAAGAAAAAATACAAAAACACGGAATTGTTCTTGAAATGTGGTTTTGTTCTTCTCCCAGGTGTGGCAGATAGGAGTGGGTTTACTTCAGATTGTTCATTACAACCTGCTATATCTGGTTTATTCTTCTGTGGGGAAAAAAATTGCTTGTCCTTGTGATTCTACACTTTACTCAGCTGACTCTTTCTAGCTGAGTATAAATTGGCTATAACTCTGAAAAAAAGTTCGTTATTGCATGACACTTTAGTTTGCTTCTTTGATCAATATATATTTTATATATATTTATATATTTGTTTATATATTTATATATAAATAAATTTATCTATATATAAATAAATTTTTATATATAAATATATATTTATATATTTTTATCAATATATAATTATATTTAAGATTCTATGATTCTATTTTGGTTCTCACCATTTGTTTTCTGAACAAGTTTTTGAGTAAAGTTACTTTTCATTTCCTTTGGGTTCTAGAGACACCACTAAACAGAATTCCAATCAAGTCCATTAAGGTAGGATACACCCAGAATTCTTAGGAAGAACTTTGATGGAATTCCCTTAACTGCCAGCTTGTCTTGGCTAAGGATTTCTTTGGTACTTTTTAATATAATCAAACTCATAGTAACATCTTGTGAGCATTTTTGGTGAATTCACTCTATTGTGGGTACACCTCTCTTAATAGGAGAGTGGACCTGGCAAGATCCCTCCATATTTTTCTACTCTTGATAGACTAGAAATTAAGCACAGCTTGGTGGTATTGGTGGTCATCAGCATGAGAAAGGAACCTGGAGCTTTTGTATCCACAGTAATTATTCACAGGGTCTACGGCATCCCACAGGTCCTGACCATAAGCCAGTAACTGCAAACAAGGCTTTTCAATATAACAACAACAGACTGCTTTTTCTGTTTTTAAAATTTTTAAACTTTATTGTAAAAATATTGCAAATAAGTAAAAAAAAAAATAACATACCAAAATTAACTAGACCCAAAACCTATACAACTCAATATAACTTCTATACAGGTAGAATAGGTATTTGGAATGAAAGTTAAGAAACTTTACATTAAATTTTGAACCATCTTATCAAATATATTTTATGTACTTATCTACCAGCAGAAACAAAAAATCCATGACAGAATTAAAACTAGAAAATCAATTCTTTATATCCTCTCCCATCATAACTTATGCCCATTTCCTCTATACAGTTCTTCCTTACTGCTTTATTTAACCTTTCTTGTCTTCGTTTCATGTTATCCTGTACCCACATGTGCATTTGTTTTCATATATACATGTACTAGATTGCACATGAGAGAGAACATGCAGTTTTTTTCTGAGATTATGTGATCTCATTTAATGTTATATATTCTAAGGTAATTCATTTTTGTAAATTTTTAACTTCATTTTTAGAGTTGAGTAATATTCAAATATATATGAATATATATACACCAAATTTTCATTATCCATTATCTTTCTATCATACTACCTATAATCATGCAAAACAATGCACAAACAATGGATTTGAAACAAACCCAAGCTTAGATCAACCTCTAAAGGTGAAATAATGAAAGATCACCACCAGCATACTCCCAGAAAATGTGGGTATGGGCTATACTCACTGGTGAAATACATAATCATAGAAAACAAGTACATGCTTAGAAGTCTTAGAAATATGGGTACAAAGAACTCCAGGTTAGGAGCAGTAATAAAAAGCATATCCTTCAGTGATCAGAGAAATCCTTCACTAATACCCTGAAGGTGTTACTTTCAGTAAACCATGATCTCATTAAACAGTGAAAAAAAAAAAAGATGACAAGAAACGACTAGCCAGTGTTCAGCATGGAAGAATCCTCACATTTTAAACCACTGTCTTCATGAGTTTCAAGAAAACCCAGAAATTGTTATTCAGTATTCTAAGGGAAAAACTTAACAAAGAGGTAGCAGTAATCAAAAAAAAAAAAAAAAACCAGAAGAAAACACTCATAGAAATGTGTGTGAGCCAAAAACATACTCAGTGAAATTAAAACAGAACGAAGGGCAGTAACATCAGGGCAGATTAGAGGGGAAAACTGGTGAACTTGAAAGTATGCAAAGGAGAAAACAAACCAAATAAAAAGATGAAAAGTGATGAAACTATGAGACACTTTGGAACAGAAGGGAAAAAAAGGCCAGTATTTGGGTTTGAAAAGTGACTTGAGAATAGAAAAGTTACTCAAAGAAAACTAACAAAACTCCCCAAATGTCAGAAGGATGCAAACATACAGAAAGGTCAAAAGTGACCAGGCAGATTTAACTCAACCATGGCTACCTGCAAGGCATCTTATAATCAAGCACTTAAAGATCATTTTGTCTGATATAAGATTTCTTAGCAGAAACCTTATCATCCAGAAGAGAGTGACCAGACATTTTCAAAGTACTGAAGGGAAAAAAATTAAAGAGCCAAGAATACTGTACCAACCCAAGTTGACCTTTTGAAGTGGAGAATCTGAAAAAAAAAAAATGTCGAAAGAACACAGCTCTTGCTTTATAATAAATGTGAAAGAAATTCTTCAAACAAAAAGCATGGAGAATTACAATACACACGAGTTACAATAGTTATTTAAAATGGGGAAGTTCTATAATTGTAACTATGGTGCATAAATCATTCTTGTTTAATTTTTTATTCATTTTAACATAAAAACCACAGTTCTCCCTTTCACCCCTCCTCCCGCTCCCGCCTCCCCCCACCTCCCCTCCACCCCCCCCCCCCCATCCACTCATCTGAAAGGGTAAGGTCTCCCATGGGGAGTCAACAAAGCCTAGCACATTAAGTTGATGTAGGACCAAGCCCCTCCCACTGCATCAAGGCTGCACAAGCCATCCCGCCAAAAGCCAGCTCACACATCAAGAATAGATTCTGGTCCCACGGCCAGAGGTCCCTCAAACAGACCAAGCATTGCCAGACAAGTGTTGGGTCTCAGGCAGGCTCCATAGCTGTCTGTCTAGAGTTTGTGAGTTCCCATGAGCTTGGCTCAGCTGTCTCTGTAGAATCCAGTCATGATCGTGACCCCACCCCACCCGGCTCATATAATCCCTCCTCCAGCTCAGCCTGGTACTTGGCTGTAGGTCTCTGGATCTGCTTCCATCAGTTACTGGCTGAAGGCTCTACGATGATAGTTGGGGTAGTCACCAATCTGATTGCAGGGGAAGACCAGTTCAGGATCCCTCTCCACTATTGCTAGGAGTCTTAGCTGGGGTCAAGGGGGTTCCTGGGAATTTCCCTAGCACCAAGTTTCTTCCTAATCTCCTAATGGCTCCCTCTATCAAGATCTCTTTTTCATGGCTCTCCCACTGTGTCCTTCCCCCAACTCAATCATCTTGTTCCCTCATGTTCTCATTCCCCATCCCTTCCCCTCTACTGCTCCCTGCCCCCAGTCTACCCAGGAGATCTCATCTATTTCCCCCTCCCAGGGAGATCCATACGTCCCTCTTAGGGTCCTCCTTATTACCTGTTTTCTCTGGAGTTGTGTAAATTGTAGTCTGGTTGTCCTTTGCTTTATTTACATCTAGTATCCATTTATGAGTGAGAACATACTGTGCTGGCCTTTCTGAGTCTGGGTTACCTCATTCCGGGTGATTTTTTTCTAGTTCCAGCCATTTGTGCACAAATCATTCTTCATCATTAAGATAAAAGAATAAAGGCTTGTCATAGTGGTGCGTGTCTTTAAGTTCACCTATCTGGAGACAGAGATACATGGATCTCTGAATTCAAGGCCAGCCTCGAGTACAAAGTGAGTTTCAGGACAACCATACTGAGAACCTGTGTCCAAAACAAAAAGATTTAAAGATAAGATGATTTAAATGAATAATGTTTTAATTAATTGTTAGGAAATAGACAATACAAAAATAAGTAAAGTGGGGCCAATGGCGTTAATCCATGGATGAGAGCACTTGTTCTACAAGTTTGAAGACTTGAGTTTGATTCTTCAATCCTATGGTGAAAGGTAAGAGAAAAAAATTGTTCTCCAACTTTCACTTGTGTGCCAGCACATACAATAATGACACATAAAATATTAAAATATATATTAAGCAATATGATTAAAATAACTTAATTTCAAACCTTAAATGTTACTATTTGAGAGAGTAAAACATCTCATCTATGTACTACCAAGAAGAAATTGTGCTACAATAGGGATATTTTTCAGCTAAAAAAAATATTTTTTTATTTTGATAATGTAAGGGTCTTATTCGTTATAACATCTTTTGGGTATCTCCCAAAGGAGAAAATACATGGGCAGCCAGCACAATGGCTTGGAGGTTAGGTCACAATAGAGGCACTCCTTCACACAGCCTTCATAAGACTACTATGCAACTTGAATAAGTAATATTCCACAAAGAGAGTCAATAAATGCTGCGGGCTTGGCCCCAAATGAATGTGATAGGAAGGGGTAATTGGATCATGGATGCATTTGGTTTTTTCATATAATTTTAAGTCTTATATTTATGTTACAGAGAAAACATTTCAAGATATTGGATAGGTAATGATAGAACCCAAAACACACAGGATGCAAAACCAAAAATTGATAAATAAGATTACGTCAAACCAAACAGTGTCTACTCAGCAAAGGAAACAACAAAAAGAAGACGCGATCTTCAGAATGGAAGAAAATATTTGTCAATCATCCACGTGACAGAGGATTGATGTCAGTAACATATCAGTAATGTATCAATAATTCAGAAAAAAAGATCAACAATATAAAGTAACCTATTTTTTTACACGGGCAGATCATTTGAATAAACATTTCTAAAAAGAAGACATACAAACAACCAACAAATAAAATTTTTAAATGCTCAATATCAGTGGCTATCAAGAAAAGAAAACCAAAACTGCAACATATCATCTCATCCCCATTAGAATTGCTACTTTAGAAAAAGGTAAAAGATAAGACGTGTTAGCAAGAATGTTGGGGAAGAAATGAGGCCCTTGCATGCTTTCGGAAGGAAAGCAAACTTGTGTGGAAAACGGAGTGTCACTTTCTTGGAAAAGAAACTAACAATAGAATTAACTAAATTCCCACTTCCTAACTATCCCACTTTTGGGTATACACCCAAAGGAAATGAACCCACTTTATAAGAAACACCTGCACGCTCATGTTTACTCTAACAATACTGACAATATCTTACATATGGAATCACTTTACATGCTCATCAACAGCGGAACATAAGTTGCATGAACTTTTTCATGGGGAGATATAAACAAATGTCTCCTCTCCAAGATAGGGCATCAGTGGCAGACCTAAGTATGACTTCACCAAGGTCCAGTTTGGGAAACCAATGAGATTATTGGGCTTATTTGTTTAGCATAGGTGAGGTGTTACTTAGTGGAGCATTGGTAACCAGAAAGCAACTGAGCTACCAACAAGTCTCACTCTAACATTTAAGAGATCTTCTCCACTGGTTAAACATTCACGGTCTGTATTCTCTAGCACCTCCTAAGACCATGAGACCAAATGTAATTAGGGAAGAATTATGTAGGACTGGCTGGGAGATGCAGGCGGAAATGGCTGGCATCTCAGGTGAGAGTCATGGAAGCCTGGTGACCTTGGTCTCATGCAAGTCACAGCTACTCTGATGCAGATGGAAGCTATGTTCAGAAGATATCATTCTATACAACAATATATAATGAACATGTAGTGGTAAAGTATTATTCTGTCATAAAACTTGATCTCCTATAATTAGCAGCAAAGTGAGTGAAATATTTTATTAAGTACAAAACTGAGAATCAGAAAGACAAGTCCTATATGTGCTTCCTCATACCTGAAAATAAAAAGTTCTACCTGACAGTAGAATCTTGATTATGAGTGATTAGAAAGAGTACTATAGCTGGATTTAATCAGTGCATGCTTGATAGATGTATGGAAATATTACACTTAATCCATTAAGATGTACAATTAATATGCATTCATTTGACATTTTAATTACATTATTCTACATAAAGAAAGAGATGCGAAACATAATTTTCTAGGTAAGATAAAATGATAAAATACCACTGTATTTTTGGCCTCTTAAAGTTTATTTGTAAAATATATATTTGGATATATAAAATATTTTTAAATTTTTATCTGTATATATTCAAAGTACTCAGTGATATGTACCCTAATGACATTTTTTACATATATCAAATATTTTGACCATATCCACTCACTCCCATTCCTCTTTCCAAATATGCCCCATTTGATTTTCACATCATATATGTATATATGTAAATATATGTGAAATACTGCTTATTTCATTTCTCATTTACTGGCTACATTATCTCAGGGGTATTTATGTGTTTGATTTTTGAGCTCCTTATATATTCTAGATATACAACTAGCAGGTTCTCCATTCTGTAGGCTGTTCGCTTACTCTTTTGTTTCCACATGTGAGAGAAAACATGACATTTATCTTTCTGCATTTGGCTTATTTTGTTAAATATGATAATCTCCAATTCCATTCCTTTCCTGAATATGAAAGTATTTTGTTCTTCTTTATAGCCAAATCAATCTCCATTAATAAGCTTCCAATAAGCCTCCATATAAAACACCATTTTTATCTATTCATCAGTTGATAGATCATAGGCTGGTTCAATGACATCACCACTGTGAACAGTGTCTCAATAAATATGGATGAGAAGAAATCTCTGTGATATACTGATAAAGCCTTTTTATATATTTCCCAGAGTGTACCATATGCTTGTTTCAGGCTTAGTGTTTTTTTTCTGGGTTGGAAATTGTAGTTTATTTTTATATCTTTAATCATAATAGAAAACGATAATACAAAATGAGTTGTGATAACACGACGCCAAATCCCTCCATGCATAAACACAGAGAGAAAATCACTTCAGGAAAAAGAGAGATGTCAATATGTCTGCGAGGAAACAGAACTAAAGGTCTGTCTCCGTGCTTTCATATCAACATCACTCTGCTACACTTCCTTTGCAAACGGCAGTAAAGTGGACTTCAAAATAATGTCGCCAGCATCAGATGTTTGACGGACCCCCATACTGGTTTCTGTAGCGTCCACAGTAATTCACATTTCCATCAGCAGAGGAATTAGCCATGTGGCTTTTCACAACATGCATCTCGATCCCATTCATCTCCCTGTCCCTTTGTGTCCACCCTCTGCCCTTGTAACCTCCCCACACAAAAATACAATTAAATTAAGAGAGAAGAAAAAGGGAAAAAATGAAAAAAAAACAACTCATGGAAGCTGTAGTGTGACACAGTGAGTTGCCCAGTACACTGTTTTGTCCATATGTCTTTACTTTCAGGTGTTCATTACAAAGAAGCATTAGTCTGATTTCTGCCACACTATCTATGCTGGGCCCTCGCTGGGACTCCTCTTGGATATCGTGTTGTTGACCTGTATCGTGGAGATCCTGCAGCTTTCGTTCTGTGGGACTAGCTCCTTCATGCTCTCCAGCAGATCACAGATGCAATGGATGTTGGGGTGGACCCATAGGCCTTGTTCTGGGCCTGGGCTGCTGCAGGGTTGGTCAGCCCACCAGGTTGAGTTCTCCAGCACTACCCTAGCTACTTCACCCAATGCAGCAAGAAACAAGGGCAGGGTCGTTTCACCTGCTTTCATTATGCTCAGGGCCACCTCACCCAGACCTCCACCACCAGGGCCGGCTCTACTGTGTTGTCCAGGTGAGGTACAGGGCCGACTTTCCCAAGTTCCATAACTGGTAAGGGGAGAGTCAGCTCTCTTGCCTACTGCAGGTGTGGAAGGCACCTTTCCCTTGCGTTTGCTACCACATGGCAGAATAGGGGGGAAGGGCCAACTCTTCCACTCTCACAGCCTCAGGGTCAGCTCACCAACCCCCACCAACAGGGTCAGCTCTGCTATGCTGCGCTAGTGAGGTGCAGGGCCCGCCCTTCCAAGTGCTGAACTTGGTAAAGCGCAGGACCAGCTCTTCTACTCTCGTGACCTGGGGGCCAGCTCTCCTACATTCTGCAGCTGGCAAGAGGCAAGAGAGAATGGGGGTCATCTCTTCCTTGCCCACACTGCTGCATGACAGACGCGTAGTGGGGCCACCTCTACCAAACTCATACCCTCAAGGCTGGCTTACCAGCCTTGAGGCCACTGTGCCACTGTGAACAGGCTCAGCTTTATTGTGCTGCCTAGGCAAGGTGGAGGACCCACTCTCCCATGTGTGGCAGTCAGGGAGGGGTGTTATGCCCAAATCCGTGAAGTCTCCCAATAGCCAACAAGGAGACCGAATCCCATATGTAAAAGCAAAGAGAGCCTTTATTTTATGCAAGTTTCCAAACTTAGTCTCTTTGCATGTCCAATGTATTGGAATAAACAAGAGCCCCGAGCTCAGTTAGAGTTGGGATTTTATAGTAGCAAAGGTGGGGGTGAGGGGTTTCTGAGGTTCAGGACCCTTGATTGGCTGACATTTGTCTAGGGGTGTCCTGGTGAGTATGTGCTGGCAAGTGATCCTATTTACAGTGTTTAGAAGTTAAGCATTTCCTTTGGCTGGTCTGTTCTTGGGTGGTACTCAGGTAATCTAAGTTTATGGTCCTTCCAGCAACAGGTATTGCTTCAGGGTAAAGTACTGAGACTCAGGCCTCTATTAAACTTATCATGGCTGAGTGCTACTCTGGCAGGTGATAATGGTTGGAAGTAAAGAACTTCCTTTGGATGATCTGTTCATATTTAGCTGAACATGGCTGGCTCCTACAGACACACACCTCAACCTCAAAGACAGACATCACATCAGAGTAAAAGGTTGGGAAATTTTTTTCCAATCAAATTGATCTAAAAAAAAGCTTGTGTAGCTATCCTAATATCTAACAAAATAGACTTCAAACTAAGATCAATCAATAGAGACAAAGGAGGACATTTCATATCAGTCACAGGAAAAATCCATCAAGAGAAAATCTCAATCTTGAGCATCTAGGACCCAAATACAAGGTCACCCTCAAATGAGAAAAAAAAAAAAAAAACTACAAAAGCTTAAATCACATATTACTTTGATACATGCACAAATATATAAATACAACCTGATGGAGTCCAATTTTGATGTTTCTGTGTATATGATTTCAGGGCTGACTACTTTGTATTGGATAACTAATAAGGAGGCTTATCTCTGGGGGAAGCTAATTCTCCCTCTCCCAGCAGTCATTAGCTGCCTGTAATTCTTGGCCTTGTGGTGGGATCCTGTGAATTTCCCTGTTCCAT
The DNA here is from genome assembly GCF_014885135.2 of Alexandromys fortis. Taxonomy (NCBI): domain Eukaryota; kingdom Metazoa; phylum Chordata; class Mammalia; order Rodentia; family Cricetidae; genus Alexandromys; species Alexandromys fortis. The sequence goes on along the minus strand of NW_026068282.1, from coordinate 373,276 downwards.
CATTACATATCTATTGATACCACCATTGTTCCAGTCTTGTCTATGTACACATTTCTAGGAGAGACTGTGTCACAGCAAACTGCCTGGTATTCTGACTCTTACAACATTTTCATCCCCTCTTTAGCCATATTTCCTGATCTATAGATGCAGGAGCTATGATGTAGATGTATCCAATTGCACTTGACTCCTCAAAGTCTGTTAATCTCTATATTATGTTCACTTGTGGTTTTCTGTGATGGTCTCCATTTGCTGAAGAAAAAAAAGCTTCTCAGATGATGGGTCAAAGCTACACATCGCTGCAGGTATAGGAAATAAGTATTTATATTATTCTGAGAAATTATACACCTTTCACTTAAAGTGTAATCAGATTGCTTTGCCACTGTTTCTCTTGTATCCTACAAAAATATCTTTCAGTCTGGGTCTTCTCTCTTTTAGAAGACTTTTTTTAAAAAAAAAAAAAAACAAAAACTTCCCAGATTCTTGAATCTAGTCCATTAACAAGCACTAACAAATAGCTCGCCCTGGTAGAAAACAGAATCCGTGTCACTTGAGAGCTTGATTTTTTTAACTTTCCCTCTAGCATGATTTGAGAAGTTCCTCTCTAATTACATCCTTCAGTTCTAACTTAGTGTTACTGTGTGTGGTCAATTAACAGAGAAATAATATAACAAAACTACACTTTCTCTAATTCTTTGCTGCTTTCTGGAGCAACTGAAAAAAATGACTGATCTTTAAATGAGTCAATTATTGTACCTACTGAAGTCTGAATATTGCTGTTCCTTAAAGACATTTCCACGTTGTTTCCAGCAGTGCCTCATTAAAAATGTCTGTTGCCAATTTTGCTATAAAAAATCTGTTCAAAGAATAGTCTGTTTAAAGATTTTGATCCTAAAATGTAAACGTCCCTGATAAAATCCTTTAATAATTTAGTGAAAAGGGCTTTTGAAGTAAATCAGGTCAGGGAGGTCCAGGGAGAAAGGCTGATCAGTACATAATAAGTTACAGTTAAATAGGAACAAAAAGTTTTTGAATGCTATTACACAATAAGGTCTTTGTAGGTAACAGTTGTGTAGTCACACATTCCAAAAGTTAAAAGAAAGGATTTTGAAAGTTTTCACTATAAAGAAATGTCAAATAATTCAGCAGACACAATCTAATATAAACATATCATACACACATGTGTGTGATATATGTGCATACATATGTCATACATATAATACATGGTACCCCATTGACTTGTACATTTTTAAATATTTTATATTAGAGTTTAAACTAAATTTTAAAAATATAGTTAAGACAATTCTCAAAGTACTATCTAACTGAAAGTTGAGTTCCAAAGGCAGTACACAAATTTTAATAGAAGATTTACTAGAGGAAATGATCTAGACTCAAGAGCAAAGAACAAGAGTTTCTAAATATGGCTCTCTTTAAGTACTCTCAAGTTCCAGGTGCCTGTTAAACACATGAATTCCTGAGCAGTACAGTCACAAGTGACAACTCGGTAGGAAAAAGAACATGCCATCAGGTTAATCAGGGACATGTTAGCTTTGGATACTCTGACAAAAAAGCATTGTATAGAACAATTAGGAAGGAAGTAGTATGCTGTACACTCAGGAAACATATGGGCTCTATGCATGCCTAGGCTGTTCGAAGGGTCTTCATAGTTTTGAAAGACAAATAATATACACGAACTTTCACTGAATTCAGATTAAAATGCATATGCCAGTGAAGTGCTGGTGATTCTTGTGTGCTGTTTGCTTATATAACCAAATTAATAGAAAAAACACAGGGCATAGTATTTCTAAAATCTGAGATGAGTTTTATGCTGAATAAGAAGGCAGCACCTTCCCCACAGGAAATCATTGTCCATTAAGGGAGATGGATATTTAAGCAAATCAAAGGAGAGGTTGCTACACTTTCTAATACAAGTACAACAAAAATACTTCTGGAAAACAAGAGACAAAGGAAGTTATTTCAAGTTTAAGTCCTTAGAGAAGCTTTATGGGTGCCTTTATTGAGAGGCAAAATGAGATACTAATTGGCAAAAAAGAAAGAATAGTCAAAATTCCTAAGTTGGAACAAATTTGGGTGTACTTAAAATGTCAAAGGCACCAGGAATCGTGGTTTATGCCATTATTTCTAGCACATAGAAGGCAGAGAGAGGAAGAATTCGAGTTGAAGGACAGCCTAGGCTATATTGCAAGATGCTATATAAAAACAAACAAAAAAAACAGCTAGAAATGAATGGTGGAAGGAAGAAACCAAAAATAAATTAGTGGTTATCAGTAAACATTTGTCCTTATGCTCATAGATAAGTGAAGTCTTTACTTCTCATCAAGGGAGCAACTCTGCAACAGATGTAGACCACTACAGAAAACTGCAACCTATCAAATTGCAGAGCTGTGGAGTCCATTCCCAATGGACACATCTACAGAACACTCCCACTCCTAAGTAAGGCTCAGGGAACATTGTGGAAGAGGGGTCTGAAAGACTGTAAGAACCAGAGGACCTGGGAGTTTGCTGTGAGATTGTCTCTCCTAGAAACGCGAGAAGCTACTACACCCATAAAGTCTCAGTAACATGACTAGCCACATATGAGCTGAACAAGGAGAACACTAGAGAAACCAAAATAAGTTAGGGGTTATCAATAAACATTTGTCGTTATACTCATGAGTAAGTACAGCCTTTACACTTATCTCCAGGAAGAACACACCAATTGATTGTCCAGTGCTAAATGATCAGCCCTGAGAACATACACACAAGTAACCAAGTAAAATTATATAGACTCTACAGTTGTATTTATGCATATATCTGGAAAGCCAGAAAATGGTTATGAAGGGCAACTCTTTTAAAGGTTCAGTGACCATGAGGAAGACTCAAACAAACTTGTAAATAAAGTAAGGAAATCATGTCAGTATCTAAATATGAAAGCACTCCATAGCCTACTCAAGGAATACCTGCTCATCCATGTTTTTTGCTGCTGCACTCACAAAAATCAGACAATGAAAACAGCCTAGATGCCCATCAAATAATGAATAGATACTGAAAGTGTGGTACATGTACACAATGGAATATTATCCAACCACTTATAAATGAAATGATTAAATGTGTGAGTCAAAGTCTGGGTCTAGGTTACATCACTCAAAGAAATAAAAGTAACGTGTTCTCTCATCTGTGAATGTTAGCTATAGATCTCATAGTCATGTGCCAAAATAAACCTTGCTTCCCTTGTATGTGTCAGATCGTTCACCGGAGTAATAAAAGGACATATTGCCACAGATAGTAAACTGGGAAAGGCAATGGATAAATTCCAGACTTGAGAAAGACAATCACTTATAAAAGATAAACCTAGATCAAACAAGAAGAAAATCACTAATAAGAGGTAAAAACTTGATCTAAAAAGAAGGATAAAAGGAAGACTAACAGGTCAAACAGACATTCAGGACTTGGTAATTTTTAGGGGTATTCACACGAAATAGAACATAGTTCCAATAATGTGTAAGATATCATGGGGAGGAAATAAAATGAGATTTTAGGTAATCTTATTTTTTGATATTTTATAAACTATTTTAATATTTATCAGCTCGTTGAGAATTTCATATGATGCATTTTTATGATATTCAGTTTTGCTCTCCAACTTCTTCCCTATCCACCCTCTACATCCTCCCCACCCTACTTTGAGTTTTCTTTTTTCCCCATTTATGTCTAGTTTGTGTTGCCCAACTCATCTTGAAAATGTGGCCTTTTCTAACATATGCTCAACCTACTAGGAGTCCCATCATTAAAGAAAACTGAATCTTCCTCCATCCCCTAGTAACTATCAAATACTTCAGCTAATGGTAGGTTTTGTGCACAACTCCTTCCATCCTAGAATTTTGTGTGGCTTGAACTTATGCATACTGTCACAGTCACTGTAAGACCACATGTTTAACTGCCCTATTGTTTCTAGAGGAGAAAAAAAAAAACAGTTTCTGTGATGTTGTCACCACCTCTGACTCTTACAGTCTCTCTGCTCCCACTTACATAATGATCCCTGGGCCTTGTGATATAAGCCCCATTTAGGGCTAAGTGTTCCACATTCTTTTATTCTCTGGATCTTGGCCAGTCTGGAGTTTCTGTGTTAATTTCCACCACTTTAAGCAGTTCATTAAACTCAAATATATATAGCTATATCCAAAAACCAATAGCCTAGGAGTTTTGGATACAATACAGACATTTACAAATAAGTTATATTTCAACTACAATTTTAATTTAATTTAATTTGTATAAGTAAGGTTTTCCTCTTATTTTTAAGACATTTTCATTGCTTCACAATTTCATACATACATAATGTGATTTGATACTATTCCCCCTATTGTTGTCTTTTATTCTCTTCCCAACCCTGATGAACTCTCCTTCTTTCCAAGTCTCCTTCCTACATTTATGTTTTTTCTTGTTATGACTCACTGTGTTTAATTAGAGTAGAGAGTTCATTCTTAATTGTCACCTCTTCCATGAACACACACACACACACACACACAAACCAATATCTTTATAAGTCTTAGGTGAATTTGCGTTTTCCTTTTGGACACAATGCTTTATTAAATCTGATCATCTTTATGCATATCATATTAAACATGGCTTAGAGAGTCGATTTCTGAAATTTACGTAATAAAAGAAAGTGTTTAGAATAATTGCACCAAATATCTGTAATGAGAACTTGATCTAGTTAACTTTTAAATCGACATGCACTGAACTACGAAGAATATGTGTTCATTTCTGTTGCTAGTACGTAACTGGTAGCAATTATATTCCAGTTAACCATGTGTGTCCTAGCAAACAACCCAAAACCTAATTACCATTTTATTTTTTCTTAAGACTTTATAGGTCAGGAATTCCAGTTTGGCTTAACTAAGTTATTTCCTGTTTCGCATGCTGTCAACTGGAACCACATGGTAGTGTTATATTGGTGAGAAACTGCTTGGCCCTAAGAGTCCTGCTCATATTTCAAATGAAGTGAATAACCTGACAATCAAGTATTAAGAACTTTTGTGAAGTATGTAATGCATCCATAGGATGGAAAACTTTTCCTATCACTACAAGGACTTAATGTTTTCTCTTACTCTTGATATGAATTACACAGTCAGATTTTAGGTAACTGTTACTTCATTTCATTGTGGGTAAAAGAAAATACATAATTACTATTATGCTGTATGTGGGTACCGGCAGCTGAAATTTCAATTGTGTCACTTAATAAATCAGACTTATCTTTAACTGAACTATGACAAGTTAGAATATTTTTGCATATATTTATATTAAATTGTCTCTGAAAACTATCTTATGTACATAGAAATTCTATGGAGGTCTTTTTGTTCAAATACTTGCTTCTAGGAAGTTGGGCGAGCAATATACTATAGGTCTAAGAACATCTTCCTTACATACTAGAATAAGGACTGGAAAAATCAAATGAACTAAACACATAGGTTATGTATTCTAGCTTTGAAATATAAATAATGCTAATGACTGCTTAATGAAGAACATTTCTTAATCTTTATGCAACTTAAAAGCAATATAATTTTTGTTTCTGTATAAGTTACCTTTTGCTGTGATAAAATATGTAACAAAAACAACTTAAGGAGTAGTTTGTATCAGACCATAGATTAAGAGGATAGAGCTCAACACAGCATAAAAAAAACATGATAGCAAGAAAATGAATTAGCTATTTGCACTGTATCCACATTCTCTCTCTTATTCTTCTCTCATACATTACATCCTGACTGCAGTTATCCATTTCTTTCACTCCTCCAAGGCCCCACCACCTCCCCTCTCCCCATGATCCAATCCTCCTCCATTTCCCTTCAGAAAAGAACAGGTCTCCCAGGGATAAGGGATATTTAGCGAACATGGCCTAACAAGTTAAAACTTGTAAGACTAGGCACAAACTCTCATATCATGGCTGGACTAGGCAACAAGTGGGAGTAAAAGGGTACCAAGAGCAGGCAAAAAAAAAAAAAACTCAGCAACACTGCCACTCCCACTGTTAGGAGTTCCACAAAATTACCAAGCTAACAACTATAACATATATGCAGAGGACCTAGCACATACCTGTGAAGGATCCGTGGTTGCCTCTTTAGTCCCTGTGAAACCCTATGATCCCTCCTTAGTTGATTCTTTGGACTGTGTTCTCATGGGGTCCTCCATCCTCTCTGGCTTGTTTTCTCTCTTTTTAAATTCTTTTCATGATCAAAACATATGGGATGGTGCTACTCATATTCAGGATGGATCTTTCTTCCTTAGTAAAACATCTCTGTAAATACTCTCACAGGTCTGTCTAGAGGTATGTCTCCTAGGTGGTTTTAAATTTATTAAAGTTGGTAATGAAGCTTAAGCTAAAGAATAAAGTAAATATATAGGAATGTCACTATAGTAGGAGGCAGCACATTTAGAAACACACTCAGTGCATATTCTCTGGAAGCTCCACATGCATGCAGAAGACATTGCTATTGAGATTTAAATATGAAATATCCTCCTAGGTGGTGCATGTATTAAAGGCTTGGTCTCCAGTCAGTGGTGGTATTGATAAGGTATTGGACCATGAAAGGACTCTTCATCAGTGTATCAACCCATGGATGACATCATAGCTGAAGGGACTCATAGATAGGAACTAGTCAAAGAAAGATAAATTGCTAAGAACAAACCTTCAAAGAGTGTAACTTATGCAAAATTCATTGTTCTCATTTTCTTTGCCTCTTGGCTGCAATGAAGCTAGATACTTCCTTCACTACATTCTCTCCTCCTTAGTATTCGACATGGGTACAAAAACTGTGCATTCAAATGACGATGAACTGAAAGCTCTGGAACCATCAGTCACAAATCTTTCTTTCCTTCTTTTAAAATCATTCATCTTGGGAATTTTGCAACAGTTATGAAATTCTGACACACAATTACTAAGATCAAGGTAGAATATTTCTGCCCCTCTTCTACAGTGTTCTCTGATCCTTGGATGTGAGAATGTTTTGTAGATGTGTCCATTGTGGCTAAGCTCTATAGCTATGCATATTGACTTGTTGCAATTTTCTGTACAGGTCTATGTCTGTTGCAAAGAGGTTTCCTTATTAGGAGGAGGGATGAAGACTACACTTATTTGTGACTGTAAGGATAAATAGTTATAGATTGTTGTCAAGTGCTGTGCTGGTTTAGTAAATTAGTGGTTGAAGATTCTTCTCCAGATATCATAACTTCACTAGCATTGAGTGATTAGCAAGGTTTTCAGTATCAGGAATAGTATCTCTCTTGTTGAGTGGGTCTTAAGAACAATTTGAAAGCTATTAGCCACCACAAATGGTGAGTGTGCTACTATTCTACACTTTTGATTATCATGCCATGCTGCTCACTAATGTCGTTCATAGGCATAGTAGCTGGGTGAGACTGTTGGTTACCTCCCTCCTTTGATAACTTGCATGGAGCCTTGTGGTATTGTGAAAATTAGTCCTTGGGATAGAAGCTTTCAGGTTAGTTCCAGATCAGGAGGCTCTGGACTCTGTTTCTGAAGGATGTGGTGTCACAAGAGGCAGAGATTCAAGCACTTGGTAGTGGGGTTATATCTGAGAGCAACATTAGAAGCTATTCCATTAAGTCTTACCAACATGCCCACCCAAATGTGAACTGAACAAAAAGGATAACAATTAATACAAGAAATTGAACAAGAAAAAGTCTATGAGTCCTCAACCTTACACAAAGATCTATGGGAAACAGGAAATCTGAAAACAACAAAGGTGGTACTGTAGTGTGGGAGGGTCTTATGTCTATGTGTTGCTTTTATTGGTTAATGAATAAAGAACTGTTTGGCCAATAGCTCAAGCATATTTCTGGTTAAACTCATAACGTAAACTAACCCATCTCTATTATTCTGTATATTGCCACGTGGCTGCAGCTTACCAGTTAAGGTTTTGGCATGTCTGACTATGGCAGTGGCTCCATGACTTCTCACTCTCCCTGCCTTCCTCCTCCCATGCTATAGGCCAAGCCAGTTCTTTATGGACCTCCCACAGTCCTCTCCAGAGAAGAACACATCAATTGGTTGTCCAGTACCAAACAGTCAACCCTGAAAACATACATACAAGTAAAATTATATGGTCTCAGTATGTTATGTTAGGAATATATAGGTGTACACACACACATACACACACACATACACACACACACATATATATATATACACATATGCATGTACTAAAAATCAATGA
>NW_026068282.1:332012-364142 GCF_014885135.2 Alexandromys fortis | reverse complement strand
TTTATTTATTAAAGATTTCTGCCTCCCCCCCCCACACCGCTTCCAATTTCCCTCCTCCTCCCCCTATAAAGTCCCCCTCCCTCGTTAGCCCAAAGAGCAATCAGGGTTCCCTGCCCTGTGGGAAGTCCAAGGACCACCCACCTCCATCCAGGTCTAGTAAGGTGAGCATCCAAACTGCCTAGGCTCCCCCAAAGCCAGTTGCCATTGTTGTTGAGTTCTCAGCAGTCCTCATTGTCCGCTATGTTCAGCGAGACCGGTTTTATCCCAGGCTTTTTCAGACCCAGGCCAGCTGGCCTTGGTGAGTTCCCGATAGAATATCCCCATTGTCTCAGTGTGTGGGTGCACCCCTCGCGGTCCTGAGTTCCTTGCTCGTGTTCTCTCTCCATCTGCTCCTGATTTGGGTTAAATGTACAATGCAGAACAGTGCTTACTTTTGACACAAGCAGTAATACAAATCAGGAATTTAACATGAAAATTTTAACAGTACTGGCAACTTGCTAGTTTTCTAGTACAGAATTTTTAAAATGGAAAAAAAAAGCTAATGTAAACACATTTTACCACAGGCTCGTGATGGTGCCTGAACACATGCTAGGTATCCAAGATAGAAGAAGCATGGCTAATAGACTGTTAGAAGCCCCATCGTTTAATAAAATAAAAACACACTTAGTCTCAGCTACATAGCGTACCATTAGGGGATAAAGGCCACATGCTGGTTCCCACAAGGCCTCTCAGGAAGGTGCTCATTACTTTGGTTAACTTACCATATTGCTGGGTTTGGCCCTATGCCTTGCAACCTCTGAAACCGAATATTATCAGCTCACCAACATCAAATCCACATCTTAGCAATGCATGCACACTAATTAAGCTCCCCAGACTGAGACAGACACCAAAATGCCAGTTCATTAACTGACAAAGCAAAATCTAAGCCTCACATGGACTAGCATAATCAAGTCAGCATGATAAGAGAATTCTCTCCCAGTAGTCATGCCATGTGGGAGGCCAAGTCATAATAAAACGTTATTTTATTAAATTTACCCTGAGAGTTAACTGTCACCAGTACAGGATTATTCCTAGTTTATACGAACAGGATATTTTTTCTCCCTGTAGTTTATAGTGCGTGGAAAGCCACACACATAATACTCAGAAGGTTTACATAATGAACTTGAAATTATCACAAGGGAAATCAAAAGGATCTAATTTTTAAAGGCATCACTTGAAGCCTGATATTTTGACCTTATTGAAATACTTTCAATAGTAGGTCAAAGTTAGAAGTACATTAGCCCAAGCCCTCTCCTCTTCTCAGCAGGCTTCAGTAGACCCAGCTACCATGTGGCTTCCTGAAAATCTTTTATACTTATTGGATTGATGTACCCTCTTCTTAGAGAATTCTTTATCTGATATATTAGTATAGTATACACATTAATACTAATCTGTGAGTCATTTAACTTTACATGGTTGTATATATAAATCTCGCTGACCCAGATGTTCATTTCAAAAGGTAATGCCCCCTCCCTCATTTTTCAGGCTTTTGGAAGCACCTCACTAAACCCACCTTAAGTGTTTCTAAGCATAGTTTTATGGATAAAACTATAACTGGAAAGGATCTGAAGCCCTGTGAGACTGGAACATTTGGAGAGATGGCAGGAATGAATGGACTCCAGGAAGCACACTGGTGTGTGTCCCGTTCCTTCTCACTGAGAATGCCCTCTATAGCCAAAAGAATCCAAAGTAGCCTCAGTAAGATTTAAATAGCCACAAAACAAGCTCAATAAAGGACAAGGAGAATTGGGCATTATCAGTGGAAAGGGGAGTTACAGTTGTGTCTAGAATATAAATAAATTCATTACCGTGGTTAAGTCCTGAAATGCATCTTGTATATCTTGACAGCCAAGACAAGAGAGGTGTGCAACAGCACCAAGATGCACCGCCACAAAGAGAATGTGAGTTTCATTTCAGATTCTGTCCATTACATCATTTGAATTCTACCTTTGCTCCTGTTGGAAGCAATGTCAATGTTTGTCCAAGTCAACGACGGCAATATTGATCCAAGATTGATAGATCGAAGCATTTTCCTGCTTGATCTGGGCCGGTCACGTATAAGTGACATAGAAGCAGAAAGAGGGTGTCATTGGCAGAGGAAGGAAACTAACAAAGGAGGGGCATAGGGGAGTGAGGGAAGGGAGCGATTAAAGTAGGGAATGCTTTCATAATTTCATTTATGTGACTGTGATAAAATACCCTAATGAAAAGAAACTTAGAGAAGAAAGTATCTGCCTGGCTTACAACTGAAGGTTGTGAGGAAATCAAGGCAGAAATTTGCACAGCCACAGTGAAGAGCAGAAAGAAATGGATACATTCCAGCTTTTCCCTTGCTGCTTGCTTCTGCTCAGCTCCGCTGCTCCACTCTTACACAGTTCAGGATCCCCTCTTTAGGGAACAGTGCCACCCACGGTAGACTGGACCTTCCTTCTATACTGCCCCATAGACACTTTTACAGGCCAACCAAATGTAAACAATGCCTACTTGGGAATCTCTTCCCAGATAATTGTGTCAAGTTGACAAAGTTAATGGTGACAGAGTAATGGACGGAGGGCTGGAGAGAGAACACAGCAGTTACTACTCTTGCAGAGAATCCCAGTTTGGTACCTACCACCCACATCATATAGTTCACAACTGCAGACAATTCCAATTCTAGGGGTTCTGATTTCTTCTTTCAGGTTCCATGAGCACATAGTGTAGATACATACATATATACATACACACATACATACAGGCACTCATGTATCTTAATAAGGTGCATTGTTTTATACAGAATTAGAGTCTCACCTTAGTAAACAAATGACACACACTAAAAAAATACTTTAATATTTAATAAGGGAGTCCTTTATACCATAAAAAGGTTAAGGGAACTAAGCAAGGAGTGATAAAGGACAGAAATCAGAAAATGTTACTGTCATGCTTATCTAAAGGACTAGCTAGCCATTAATGAACATTAGGGGACAGGTACCTGATAGGAACTGTGCCCTTCAATAAAGGAACAATGTCAATTTCAAATTACATCAGGAAGGAGCTCTAGAATAAGTGCCTCAGTGTTTTCCCCCACCTTCCAACTCCCTGCCAATTCCTTCCAGTTATAAAACCAAATCAAAAGCCAGTGAGAAAGCAAACTAATTGATGCATAAAAACTGGTCTTCCGGGAGATAAATTCCAGTTCTAAGGAGATCTGGAGAACCAAAGGGATGATACCCAGCTTATAGCATATATTAAAGCCATGCAATGGGCAGAAACAATATTCTGCAATGTATATGTAAGTACCATAAATATCTTACATTCAGCAGAGTACCTCCAAGCATTTCGTCACCAGCATATAGATACTCATTATGTACACAGCATTAATTGCACCATATACCTTTCTTATCATTAAATTATTTCTCAAGTTCTAGGGCAAACATGGTTAATTTAAGTACGTTACAAAAGCAAAAATGAAAGAACATGCTTTGACTTTAGACTGAAGATACCACACAGGATAGTTCAGAAAAAGGAATATATTCCATATTCAAAACAGATGGAGCAGCTGAACCATGTGAAAAAGAGAAAATTTTCCAATCTTCTTTCCTTCACAGCAATTCTGAGGTAGAACAGGCATGACCTGGTAATCTAACAAGTCAAGAATAAATGAATTATATGCTTCATCCCAAAAGTTTGTCTCTGTCTCTGTCTCTGTCTCTCTGTGTGTGTGTTCAGGGGTTCATATGGCTATGTGCATGTGCACATACATTGAACTTGGAGCTCGTTAATTTGACTAGGATACCTAGGCAGTGAGCTCCAGAGATTCCCCTGCCTCCTCCTCCCCAGCACCAAGGTTGCAGGTGATTGCAGTGGAACCCAGCTTTTTACATGGGCGCTGGAGATCAGAGCTTAGATCATTGGGCGTGTGCAGCACGCTCTTTACTGACCTCTGTTGACTTAAGTTTCTGTCCCACCCAGTCCCACAGTCATTCAGTCCCAGAGGTCTACATTAATCATAAACTGGTTGGCCTAGTAGCTCAGGCTTCTTATTTATTAATTCTTACATCTTAACCCATAATTCTTGTCTATGTTAGCCATGTGGCTTGGTACCTTTCATCAGCAAGGCATTCTCATCTGCATCTTCTATGCCTGGGTAATGACAGCAGACTGAATCTGTCCTCTTCCCAGAATCCTCCTGTTCTTATTGCCTCACCTCTACTTCCTGCCTGACTACTGGCCAATCAACATTTTATTAAAAATAACGCAAATGACAGGATAAAAGACCATTGTCCCACAGCAACCCCCATCTCCCCAACCCCTAGAAGTATAATTATTAACCCAGAAGTGAATAGTAAAAACCTGCTTTCAAGTGGAAGTAAAATGGCAATGTCTTCAGAAACTAAGAGATTGAGCTATGTAAGCAGTAGAAAACAAGTGATGTCAAGATTGTGTCTGAGATGGGAGAGCTGGATGTGGTCTGGACTAATTTCAGAGAATAGACACATCCTGAGAGGTAATTTTGCTTTTCAGTACCTGGGAGTATATTTAGATAGACAGTCCAGAACTGTCAAAAAGGACAGATGATAAGTATGTGCTCCATGTGTGTCTTTCTCAAAACTTCTGGCTTCTGAGTTACCCTTTGTCTGAAAATATACATTATCTGGAAAGGTAAAGTTACTTCTTAGGGTGAGGCATTGTGCTCAGATTTGCATTCTCCTAGTCAACTGTTATCATTCTCTTCCTACCAGCTCATATTCCTGCACCCCAGAGCTGTTGTTGGTTTCTGACCACAGTGTCACACTGCAGGGGTATTCAGGTTCTCCTTATGTCATCCATAAAGCTCCCCTGGCACAAAATTGTTGGATATAAAAGGTCAATTTTGCTTTTTTCTATCAAATCTCTAATTTCATATCTTGCCCTAGAATTCCAACCTTTTCGTGTCTAATAAAATAGATCCATCAAGATGTTTTCATAAACAAAATTACTTTCCTTTCACACTGAGCAACACAAAGAACAAGCAAAACTTTTGCAATTACAGCTTTTCTCTAATTTGCCAGATAACAGTTTGACACAGGACTCCCTGCCCTGCCAAGTGCACTGTAAGCAGAAAGTGGGCAATTCGAAAAACGTGTTGTCTCCCCTGCCTAAATTACATGAGCATAGATTTGGGGACTTTTCATTTAACTGTTACATAAGGAACAGGAATGTTCTGTCCTTCAAACTTGATCAGCCCTGTGGCTTTGTTTGTAACTATGACAATAGTTGTCTCCAAGCCTGCTGATTTGCAGATAAGAAGGGAGATTGTGTCAGAGACAAAGGTGAGGTGAGATGAGATATGTCAACTAAGGCTCATTAAGAGGCAAGTGACCAATAACCTGTTACAAAATTAAACTTTGGTGGTTTATGTAAAAGTCAAAGACTAGAATTGCATTTCATGGATGATTGAATTCTATGGACTGAAATCATCTTCTAAGAACTTAATCCCAGTCTCCATCTCTCATCAGATCTCGCCTTTGACGGAGAAGGCAGCTACTAGCATCTGTGGCTTTACTTATGTCATCAGCATTGTTTGCAAAAGCAGCCTATGTTCCTACCTAAAAACTCAACGAAGATTCCCAAAGGCAGACTTGTTCCTTGGGCTTACCAGCAACCTATCCACTATGAAATCAATTACCTAGATTCCAAACCTCTTGTGTAATGATCATGTAGAGCTGCTTCACAAGACTCTTCATGGGGCTGACTTTCTGTTATCTGAAGATGGTGAACAGAAAAGGATATTAAAATATACTTAGAAAAGAGGATAGAAGATGGTGAACAGAAAAGAATATTAAAATACACTTATAAAAGAGGATAGTATCTCAGACACTTGAAAATGCCTAGTGTTATGTTCTGTTCAATGCCAAAATCTGTTATTCTGTAACCAGACTTCTAGGCACTCAGCCTCCTTGCTAAAACTACAATGGCAAGGTTTTCTATAGCTCATCTCATGAGGCATTCCCTTTAACTCAGGACTAGAACCCCATGTCTTGTGATGAGCTGAAGCTTTCTCTATAAAGTAGCTGCATGTTTTTTGCAGTTGTACCCTTGAGAAGAAACAAAAACCAAACATTTTATATGCAGAGCTCTAAGTATTGAAAAAAACTATCACGTGTCTCCAAATATGTATTTGTTAAGAATCTATGGCTCCTTTGCTTTCCAGCTCATATTCGTTTCCAAGCTGACAGATAAATCCAAAATTATACTTGACAAATTTAATAATCATATTAATAATCCTCAAAATCCTATTAGTTATCATGCAGCCCATTATACAAATAAACTGCCACAAAGAGATTTTCTAAAGTCATACAGCCATTAAGCAACAGAAGCTTAAATATTGAATGAAAGTCCAATATGTCAAAAATAAGTTATGGCACATAACACTGAAACCTGGAAGTTATAGTGTAAAAGAATCCCTAGATTTTTATGTTTTTCTTAAAGTCTAAGTCCCAGAAGTTAATTTGGTATTCTATGTGTGGTTAATTTTTCCAGAAATGTTCTAGTTCTCGGGGACTATTACTGCATTTCAGTGGCATCTTGAATGCTTTAACAACTTAGTGCTAGATCTAAAGTGTACTTATGGAGATGCTGCAACCAAAGTGTTCATTTATTCTATATACTGTATTTTCAGGAAGATTTCAGACCTGCAGCTATGGCTTACTGATAGACTATTTGCCTGTCATGTGTGAGGTCAAAGGTTCAACTCCTAGCACCTTAATTAAAGGTAGAACATCAGGTTAAGATTTTACCAATAAACCAAATAGTTTAGCAAAAAAAAAAGAAAAAGAAAAACATTAAAACTAGTATCTTACTGAAGGAAACCATTGATATTTAATATACTGTGACCAGTCAATGAAGGAATTAGTTCAGAATCATTTGATTTTTAATAAATTCCAGTTTGCTTTCCTTAGCACTATATCGTTTCGTCATCCCTGGTGACAGAGGCCCACACCTAGAAGAAAGATCAGACCAAGCTCTAAGAGGACCCTCCTTATAGATCAAAACTGTCCATTTTCTTCAGCTCTTAATTTCTTAGGGAAGTTTGTTGAACTGTAACACGGCTGAATAAAGCGACCTCACTGCTGTGCGGATTTTATGCAATATTTTTTGAATAAAGTGACCTCACGGCTGTGCGCATGCCTGTGCACTGCTCCTGAATAAAACGATCTCACTGATATCTACATCCTTATGCACTGCTTCTTTTAAGCATCTCTTTCACCAGGACAAGAGCCTGCTCCTAAGCAGCTTAGAGAGTCGCCATTTTACTTTGTCACTTTGATCCTCTTATAGAATTTGTTGGCTTCCCGGCTTTATGAAAATCACATTTCCACTCTACCAAGACATAGCTGACATGGTCTGATCTCAAAACTCTGGCCAAGATGGAGATTAAAAGATAGTTGTCACTAGAGTTGGAAGGGAGAGGAAGTATGGAGAGAACAAGAGTGAATTCACTGACAGCACTAACATGTTCCGTACACCCCCTCATCATTTTCTCCAAAAATGGGAACAGCCAGAGTAGGAAAAATGAAACAAAGAAACCAAAGAAACAAAGAGGAAGGCACTGCAGTTCTGAGGGCTAATAAACAAGCAATTCAGCACTCAAACCAGCTCACAATGCAAAACATATTTATATTGGCAAGCCACTAAAACCAAAGGTTTACACACATGAATGAGCATATGTAACATATTGGGACATTTTCTCAAATATGCCAAGATTTTTGAAGGCTGGCAGTAAGCCCTCTGCTTTTTCTTATAACAGCTGTTAATCCCTTCTGACTTCTGACTGCCTGATTTTCTGAAAGTTGAATTAGTATAATGTAGAAGATATTCTATTCAAAGAAATGACGTTCCAAACTGGAGATGTGCTTGGATTTAAATCAACCCAAGGCAGAAAGCTGTCCTTCTGCTTCATCCTCTTCCACATTACCTCCACAAATAGGAATCACAAGTTCATTCTAGCGTTTAGCACAAGTCCTGAGACGACATGCTGTGTGAATTAGGTCAAACTGCTTTTCCCCTCTTGCAATGTTCTCTTCAGCAAAATGGGTATATAAAAATAGATTTCTAAAGTTCAACACAATATGGCCATTATTTGTTCTTTAATTCTAGCATTTAATAAATATCCAGAGCTATGAATATATATCATTCTGCCAAATCAAAAGAAGTCTGAAAACCAATTTCCTTTTCTAATGAACTCTTAGTTGGAAAAGGTTTGTGTTAGCATTTTAATAGGAATAAACAATACCTCTGGTTTTCATCCTTAACTCAATGGCTGATAGAAAAAAATGAAAAAAATCTTTTTAAAGAATAAAACTGTAGTGAGTCTGGACATGAAAAATAGGGTCATCAACAAACTTTAAGGAATTCCTAAGAAGTAAAAATCAAATAATGCTGAACTGATGAACCAGAAAAAAAAATGAAGCCGAGAACACACAAGATAAATGCAATTCTTTCAGAGAGTCACAAATGAAATTGTAAATAGAAATGAACAAAACCAAAAGTGGCAGTTTAGCCCTTGAGTACGTCTCAACTTGTTCCATTAAATTCCATCCAAAACACCTGGACCAAGGGGAGCCTGCCTCCTCACAGATATAAAATGAGGAACTGGCAATAAAAAAAAAAAAAAACTTTTGTCATTCCGAAAATAATTCTCAAATCTGAACATGTATCAAAATCACTTGAAGAGCTTACTAGCACCTTTTAAAATGGTCTTCTCTAAAATTCCCTATTCAGTAGCTACGTGATGATGCCCATGCCTGAGAATTTTAATTACTAGCAAGTTCCACGTGAAGCTGGTGTTATGAGAGAAAGGAACACACTTTCATAATTTCTGTGCTAGTATGGAACCCAAAGATCCTACATTTCTTTTAGTTAGGGGCTGGAGCCCTCACTATGTTCCACATCCTACATTGACATAGACACAAGAACTTCCCCAGCTTCAGACTCCAGAAGAGTTGGGACCACTGCTGCATGCCAATGCTTACCTTCAATTTACTCTTCATGGCATAAATATAGGAATAGCCTAATAGTTCACAAATCAATGAGGCTCAACAACATATGTTAAACACACAATATAAAGATTTGAAGGCACTGAAACAATGTGGTCAATCTAGATAGGGATCATTCCTAATGTTATATTTTAAAGCAACATAGCACAGAACTGAAAACTAAGGGAAAATAAACATGTTTTTATTCAGGTAGACTACCTTATAAAACAATTCACACACACCCCTGGAAAATCTAACTTTATTTTGGCATTTCTGAATTTACCCATAACATATAGGTATGTATGACTGCCAATATGATCAGACAATCCAGTAAGGCATCATTTTTAAAAAAGAGATGTCTTAATAAAACAAATCTATAAAGTAAAACAATACTATACTATATCTTTACTAAGCAAAATGACTATTTATTAATAATAGATAACTAATGTTATGTAGCTGTTTGGGGGAATCTAACATGAAAAAAAAATAACCAATACTAACAAAAAATGAAAATGCTAGAGCTAAAAAGTAATAAAAAATTAATAAATTAAAAAAAACTAACAGAAATAATTCAGAGAATGAATTTTTTAAAATTCTAATTAACATACTCTATAACATTTCTATCCTGAGGTCATCATTTTTTTTTTTTTTGGTTTTTTTGAAACAGGGTTTCTCTGTGTAACACTCATAGCTGCCCTGGAACTCCCTCTGTAGACCAGCTTGGCCTCAAACTCACAGAGATCCACCTACTTCTTCCTCCTGAGTGCTGCGAGAAAGGTGTTTGCC
Source organism: Alexandromys fortis (assembly GCF_014885135.2). Lineage (NCBI taxonomy): Eukaryota > Metazoa > Chordata > Mammalia > Rodentia > Cricetidae > Alexandromys > Alexandromys fortis. Next base: position 354,324 of record NW_026068282.1, on the reverse strand, counting down.
ATCACCGCCCAGCATATTTTATTGTACAACTTTTTTTTTGTTCTTTGCTCTTCCATTTAAGTAACAGAATATATTCATTATGGATATAGTTATAATTAACGCAAGTAAAATATACATGAGAAATATGATGACCTCAGGATAGAAGAAACATAACTAGATAGTACATAGAGTTTAAAGAGTGAGAGAGAGAAAATAGAACAAGAAAACACTAACCTAAAAACTCAGCACTATATACTAAAAGTAGAATAAAGTACCAATCAATATAGAGTTTACCCACAGCTTCTTGAAATGTCAAGTCAAAAGTAAACACTAAAAATATACAGTAAGAAATAAGATATTAGACAAATGCACAAAAATAAATCTTTTGAAACATAGGATGATTAATAATAACACAAATCAATCCATAGATTCCGGTACATTGTCAAAATTTCAGTGATGTTTCTGACAGAATAGGAAATTCTCTTCTTGAATTCATATGAAATTTCAAGGAATCCAGAATAGCCAGTTCTAAGGAAAAAATGTATTAGGCTACCGATAGTCCCTTCTTTTAAAACTTACAACAAAGATTCAGTAACCAAAATTGCATGGCATTAGCATAAGGATTAAAAATCTAGAATTAAATCATCACACATAGAATAAATTGATCTTGACCTAGGTGCCAAAACCATTATATGGGGAAAAAGAGACAATTTTCAACACCTGAGGCTAAGAAAAAAATTCTAGATAAAAATTGCCCCCTTACCTTATACAATGCCCAACATTTCTCAAAATGTCTTAAATATTTATACTTACGAGATAATTAAATCAAGTCTATAGAAGACCTCTATAATGAAAACTATAAGTCTTGGAAGAAAAACATTGATAAAGACACTAGAAAATGGAAAAATATCTCATGTTCCTGGATTGATAATTAATATTATGAAAATGACCATATTCCAAAAGCAGTTTACACATTCAATGCAATCCCAATCAAAATTCTGACAAAATTCTTCACAGAAGTGGAAAAAAGTACTAACATTCATATGAAACCCAAAGGACTCCAGATAAACAAAGCAGTCCTAAGGGGAGAAAAACACTGGGGGAGATTACCATTCCAGATTTCAGAATTTATTACAGAGCTGTGATGTGTTACTGGCACAAGATCAGACATGTAAACCAATGAACGAAAGTAGAAGACCCAAACACAAGTACATGTAATGTTAGCCATCTGATACTTGACAAAGATGCCAAAAACATACACTGAACAATAGTATCTTCAAGAAAGGCTGCTGGTAAAACTGGATGTCCTAGTATATGAGAATGAAATTATACCATATATATCATCCTACACAGAATTAAACCCAAATGGATCAAAAACTCTGAACTGCCATCCCCTGTAACCCAGCAAGACTTCTAGTGTAGGGACTGGAACACTAACCCACCCACAAACTGTTCAACCCACAATTTGCCCTCCTTACAGATTTGCTGTGTTAAAGACAGCACAGAAATTGTGGGATTGGCCAACTAATGACTGGCCTAACTGGAGACTCATACCCCGAGAAGAAGCTCACCCCTGAGAGTCAAGCCCTAAAGGTAGGATACCCCTAGAGACCTAAGGAAAAAAAATCAAACATGACTGGCAAGAAAAGTCAGTGAGATGTGTTTTAATATGAGCAGCGGGGCTGCTTCCCCAGCACCCCGGCCACCTGCTGGCTTATGCCCCGAAATAACAACACACAAACTGTATTCATTGAAGCACTGCTTGGCCCATTATATCTAGCCTCTTCTCGGCTAACTCTCGTACCTGGACTAGCCCATTTCTAATAATGTGTGTAAGCACCCCAAGGTGCGCTTATCGGGAAGATTCTAGCCTACGTCCATCTTGGGTCGGAGCTGCCTGGGAGAGCGGAGCCTGGCGTCTCTGCTCCAGAGAGCAGAGCTGTCGAGTCTGAGCTCACTTCCTCTTCCTCCCAGCATTCTATTCTATTTACTCCTCCCACCTATGTTTTAACCTATCAGGGCCAAGGAGTTTCTTTATTGCTTAACCAATGAAATCAACAGATTGATATATGACACTCCCACATCAGAGATGATTCTTAGTGGCATTCTGCTATACTCATAGATTGGTGCCTAGCCCAACTTTCATCAAAGAAACTTTGTCCAGCAACTGATGGGAACAAATGCAGAGACTTGCAACCAAACATTAGACGGGGCTTAGAGAATCCTATGGAAGAGGAGGAGGAAGGACTGTAGGAGCCAGAGGGGTCAAAGACACCAAAAAGAAAAGACAGAAACAAATAACCTGGGTTCATAGGGGCTCATGGAGACTGAACCACCAACCAAGGAACTTGCATGGGACTGACCTAGGCTTTCTGCATGTATGTTACCATTGTTTAGCTTTGTCCTCTTGTGAGACTTCCAGCATAAAGAGCAAGGGCTGCTCTCACTCTGATGCCTGCTTTGGGGACCCATTCCTCCTTCTGGATTGCCTCATCCAGCCTTAATAGAAGAGGAGAAGCAGTCTCACTGCAGCTCAATATATCTTGGCTTGCCTGTATCTGAAGAGAAACATCGGAGAAGGAGAAGGAGTGTGTGAGAAAGAAGGTGGGGGAGGAATTGGGAAAAGGAAAGAAAGAGAAACTGTGGTTGGGATGAAAACAAAAAATAAATTTAAAAAAACAATGTGAAACCTGAAATACTGAAACAGCTAGAAGAAAACAAAGGCAGTATCCTGTGTTATATAGGTGTAGAAAAGAACTTTCTGATTAGGACTCCTTTTGACCAGGAATTAGGAATAACAATTGACAGGTGAAATATATCAAGAATTCAAAATACAAAGAGTCAAAAAATAAAGACAAGAGTTAAGGATCTAAACAGGGAATTCTTAAAGGAAGAAATATAAATGACTAGGAAATATCTTACAAAATGTTCATCATGCTTAGCACAGGGAAACACAAATGAAAACAACATTGTGTTCATCTTATCCCAATCAGAATGTCAAAGATCAGCAAAAGGACCAACAATAACAAATGTTAGAAAAGTTGTGGAGAAAAGGAAAGCCTTATTGACTGTTTGTGGGATTACAAACTGTACTAGGCACTATGGACACTGGTGTGAAGAACTCTGAAAAAATAACTATACTACTCCTTGGCATCTGTCCAAAGACCTCAACATTCTACTCTACAGATATTTGCTCAACCATGTTCAATGCTGCTCTATTAACAATAGCTAGGAAATGAAGGCAATCTAAATGCCCCTGGACTGAGGAACAGATAATGTAAATATACATATACACAATGGAATGTTTTTCAGCTTTAAAGAAAATTGAAATCACAATCTTTGCAAGTAAATGGGTGGTACTAGAAAATATTATACAGAGTGAGATAACCCACATCCAGACAGACAAATGTTGTAAGCTCTATCTCATGTGCAGAATAGATGAAATCCTGAGTACATGTGTGTTACTCACAGGATGGCCATATAAAGGATCTCAATGCCTCATCCTTGAGAATGGAAAGGCCTGTGCAGGTCAATCTCAGAGGCATGCCAAGGCCTTCCCCTGGTCTGACTATGGATGTTGGCTGTGCATAGAAAGTATCAACTGTGGCTTTCTTGTCCCAGTTGATTGCATTCAGAGATTGCTTGCCTACAAAGACCACCTTCTGAGATTAGCTAACCTGACTCCTCCTTATTTGGATGCCATATATAAGAAATTCTCTGAGCTTCGGTGCTACTGCTGGTGTGATTGCATCAGAAAGCATGCCCCCCTAAATCCCAGGTGTTTTGTATTTGGAATTCTGACTTCTTGTCATTTCATATCACCTGTGTCAGGTCAGTCCCAAAGCTGTGCGTCTTGTGGAATTTTCATCTGTGGTTGTTAACTCCAAATCTTCAGATTTGAGTACGTGTAGTGTGTAGTAACCACAGCTGCTGCAAAGTAAAATGGTACCATGGAGAGAGGAGTGATGGAAAAGGAGATAGCAGACCAGAGGCGATCTGAAGTGGGAATGAGAGGAACTTGAATTGGAGTGGGGAGAAGGGGATGAAGGGAAGAGAAGAAACCAGTAATACATGGGATGGTTGAAGAAGACATAGGAATTCATATTATTTTATGCTTACCAAAAATTATACTAATCCATACAAATGTAGGTACATACATATGCATATGGTTTAAGTGAAGTTATGTCACTTGGGGTGATAGTATTTCCCCCCAAAGCTATAGACTACTTAAGAAAAAAAAAACAGTACTAGGCATGAAAAGCCTCATTTCCCATTATTAGTCAGGGGACTCTAAAAGACTCCCCAAACAATACATTCTGTTGCTGTTGTCCTTGTTGCTTCCCAGAAGTTGAAGGGAAGACTCTATTGCCAAATGCACTACACATTTTGGACACAAAAGTGAGAGGGATGAGTCTGGTTCTGGCATGAGAAGTGTAATGCAAGCTGCTAAGAAGAAAGTATTCAATAATCCTATCAGCTATGATACCTATGAGTCACAACAGTGGCCAGGATGGCAAAACAACCCTAAAGGCAAAATAAAGGCATTTATAACTCGGCACTAACTAACATCTGTCTAATTAGACTTCAAGCCTTCTCAATGAGAGGGAAATTGTGCTTTGTTATGGAAAGTTAGCCACCCACACATAGCTAATGAAGCCAGAGATCATAGAGAAGAATCTGCTACTGCCTATTTCTTGAACCAGTATAATTGCTAAATGCAATCTAATACTTACCATTACCCACAGAAAATTGTAGCTTTCACTCTTCAAATCAGCTTCTTTCTGCAGCAAAAGGAGACCATTACAAAAAGCAACAATTGGTCAAACTTCAGAACCTGATCACAAAGTGCCCAGCTCCCAACTGATCCATCTACAACACAACCACAACATGTAAGGCTTAGTAAACAACATGGAAGAGGAGATGTAAAGTTTGTAAGAGTCAAGAGATAAGGAAGTCTGTAGTGAGATTGTACCTCCTATATGATGGGGAAGCGACAGCTATGAGATCTTGATGTGGGGGAGTCTTCTGTTTTGTGTTGATTTCATTGGTTAATAAAGAAACTGCCTTGGCCTTTCATTGGACAGAAAATTAGGTAGGTAGAGTAGACAGAACAGAATGCTGGGAGAAGAAGGCAGTGAGGCAGTCGCCATAGCTCTCCTTTCCAAGATGGATGCAGGTTAAGATCTCCCCTTAAGCCACCACCTCGTGGTGCTACACATATTATTAGAAATGGGTTAATCAAGATGTGCTAATTAGCCAGTAAGAGGCTAGAGCTAATGGTCCAAGTAGTGTTTAAAAGAATACAGTTTCTGTGTAATTATTTCGGGTAAAGCTAGCTGGTGCGGGAGCCGGTGGCAGGACGCAGCCTGCCATTCCTTACAACATGATCTCTACAGTATGGCTGCTTAAACAAAACCTGAACAATGAACCACCAGTTGATATGCCAATGTGGTTAGAGAAAGTGACATGGGGTCCCACTCCTAGATGAAGAGCTACAGTCAATTGAGCAATGGAGAATTAGTCATCCCAAGAGATTAGGCCCCCTACTTGTTTGTATAATAGCAAGTGGTCAGGCCTGAAATCATATACATACAAACAATACAAAACTGACTTGGCAGATGCATTTATGTATTTATTTGCATATACAAATACTTGTAGCAATAGTAATTGAGCACAAAAAAATCATGAATTTGAAAGGGACTTGAGGATGGATGTTGGAGGAATTGGAGGGAGGAGGGGAAGGAAATAATGCACTATATTTTTAATTCAATAAAAATGTAAAGGTAAACAGCCAAGTGCCTTGGAAGGTAGAATATAAAGGAATGTCTTTACAATATACATCTCAGAATGATATCTTGGATATTATGAGAAAATGAGAAAATATAGGTTAGCCAGACATTATGCAAATTAAAATTTATTTCAAAAGATACTAAAAAGAGAAGGAAACTGAACCTGTAGAATTGGAGAAAACATTAATTGATTCATATCTCTAATGAGAGTCATATCTAGAATATTTAAAGAACTTCTACAAGGTTTGATATACAGCACAGTAGTAGAGAACTTACCCAGTAGATGTGAGTGTGAGGCCCTGGGTTCAATTCCCAGCACACACCACACACACACACACACACACACACACACACCAAAAATCCTACAACAATGGCAAAAAATCTGATTTGAAATTCATAGGACTCTGTGTGTAGCTCAGTGGTAAAACATGTATTTAGCATGTACAAAGTTCCAGGTTCAATCAAAAGAATAAAAGACAAAATGTGATCAAAATACTCATATGAGCATGTTTTCTTGATGCTGGTGATGTAACCAAGGAATGTACACATTAGCCAAATACTCTAGGTGGAGTGATCTACTGATGAGCTATACACTCACTCTTCAAATTTTTCTAGAAAGAAAATAATATATGACTGTAATAAGCATTCAAAAGATACTTAATAATAATCATTAAATAAAGATAAATAAAAACCAATGAGATTCCTTTATACTTATGAGGATGGCCATATTTTTTAAAGGAAAAATATGCATTGCTAAAAGTACTTAAAAATTGTGGCCCTCACTTATCTCTGGCAGGAATAGGAATTGACCTGTGCACTATGTGTTAGATTTCAAAGCATAGAGTGAGGAAAAAGAAGGCATGGAAGAAACTAAAGTCTGACCTCACCAGATGAGATTGTTTATTGACACACAGAAAGAGCAGGAGCTTCTCTCTCACAGAAACAAAAGAGGAAAGTGTGTAAGGGCTTGAAACAAGGAAATTGATTCATCTGTAGGAGCTGTGTGTGTATGGTCTTTCTCCTTTCTGGAACTGCTTGTTTCAGGCAAGACAGACTATCTTGGGAGAAAGGCTATCTCAGCAAACATTCTTCTCTGGGTTGTGGTTGATCAGTAATGTTGAGCAAGGACAACTCTAATCTCAAAGGGATCCTGTTTTTACATCTTAGGCACTCTATTACTATATAAAACACTTGGGCATTTCTCAAAAAGAGCAATGCAAAATTCCCATATGACCCAAACTCAGAAATTCTCCTAGGTATACACTTAAAAGAACTTGCCACTGTGACAAGAACCTGAGAGAACCATTTTAAAAGGAGAAAATAACTACTATGGCTCATAGTTTCAAAACTTATCATCCCTGGCCATCTAGCTCCATTATTTCTAGGTTTATTGTAAAATAGAATTCTATGGAAGAAGGGTATGGGGAATGAAAGCTATAGATGTTTGTATCATGACAACCACGAAGCAAAGAACACATACAACTAGTAGGCTTTTGTTGTTGCTATTTTAGCCATATATCTAGCCTATTTAGGGAGAGTCATTCCCCCTTAATCCTGCTGGAAAGTACCCTTCACAAACTCACCTCAAGTCATGTATTACTAATCTCCCAGACATTTCTTAAAACAATAAAGTTGATCATCAAGGTTGGCTGTCTTAAATGTTATGGAAATTCATATCTGTACTGTTTTCTAAATGCTAATGTCTCCAACCAAAAATCACGCATTGGAGCCTAGTCATCATACTATGGGAGTATTTAGAGGTGGGCGCGATAAAAGGTGATTACATCATAAAGGCAGAGGTCTCCTCATCAATACAATTGGCACTTCTATTTTTCAAAACAGGCGGGGGAAATCTTACTTGTCCCTTCTACTATGAGAGGACACAAATCTATGAGCAATGGGTGCTCACTACATATTGCTAGCACTTTGATCTTGGATTTTGAAACCTCTGTAACTAGGAGCAATAAAATTTCTGTTGCTTATAAACTACCCAGTCTGAGGTGCTTTTATGGTAGTGCAAACAGAGTGATACCGCCCACAAATACGAAACTGAAGAACTCTACAGGTCTTTAAAGTTGGTAAAATCAGAACAAAACTGAAAATAATTACATCTTTATAGAAAATTAACTTACATTGTGTGTGTGTGTGTGTTGTATGTGTGTGTGTGCACCCATGAGCATATATCCAGAAGTAAGAAGAAGATATTGGGTATTCTGCTATACAATTCATCTACCTTATTCCCTTGAGATAGGATCTGTCACTGAATCTTGAGTTCGCTAATTTTCTGCTAGATTGGCTGACAGAGAATCTTAGTGGCCTGGTTTTCATGTGTGGGTGCTAGGGATACCTGCTCACGTCCTCATGCTGTGCATCACTTGCTCTTGCCCACTGAGCCATCCATATCTTCAGCCTCCAATTCTTACTTTAATAAGACTTTAAAGCAGACACAGTGTCATATTTCTGTAATCTCTTCACTTCAGAGACTGAAGCAAGAGAACCATGGGTGTAAGATCAGTCAGAAATACATAGCCAGTTCCTAGTCTGCCTTGCCTGTGTAGCAAGATCCTGTCTCAAACAAACATTAAAAATCCCAACAAGATCTAGGGGTTATAGCTCGATAGTACAGTACACATAGCATTGGAAGGCTCTGGGTTAAATTCCCAGGACAAAATCATTTTGAAAATTGAACAAAGGCATACATATCTCCACCCCAATGGCTTTGGTGAATTATTGTAAACATGAAGATAAAATGCAATTCCTCAAAAATTTCTTCTAAAATATAAAAGATGAACAAGACTTAAGTCATTTTACCATGCTAGCATTGTTTTGTTACTAAATAATAAAAGATGATATAAAAACAAACAAGTCAGCAGTATATGATTCACAATTTATATTCTGTATAATGAATAATTCTGAAAAACCTTCAATAAAAGTATCATCAAACAAATTTAGAATATATAAAATGAATCATATATCATGACTAAATGGTATTTGCACTTAAACTTCAAGTTTGGCTTGATATTCAAAAGTCAGCAATGTTGGGGGCTACAGAGACAGCTCATAGTTATGAGTGCTTACTGTTCTTCCAGAGAAGGTGAGCTTGGCTCTCAGCATCCACATTGAGATGTTCACAATTGCCCACAATTTTAATTCCAGGTCTGGCATCCCTTTCTAGGAATCCACAGACACCTGCTTACATGTGGCACACACACACATGCATGCGCACACACACACAGAGCAATAAAAATAAAACTTTCACAAAAGCTGTCAATGTCATTTACCATAGCAACATGTTAAAGAAAGAAAAACTATGTTATCCTTTTACAAAAAAGATTTTTGAAAAGAATCCCCTGTCTTTCCATGATTAAATGGTCCTAATAATCTAAGAATTAAAGAAAATGCCTAAATTTGCTAAAGGGCATTTCTGAATAACCTAAATGATAAAAATGCTCTACTTAAAATAGAATACAAATAAATATAATCTCCTTTCATCAGTGCTATTCAATACAACATTAGAGGTCTCAGTCAAAATGAAAGCTTTTAATGTAATAACATTAAAATACACACATAAAAAAGGAGAGACAAAACTGATGTTATTCAAATAATGGTACAAAAAACCCAAAGAGCTATTTTAAGCTGCTAAAACTAATAGCAATATTTTATCAAGTTCCAATAGTATAGAAAATAATAAAGAAAACCAAAATATATCCTATACATTATCTATGAAGCAGCACCAAATATTAGCTGCGTAAATGCACCTCTAAGAAAATTTAAGAATAATATGCTAGTAAAAATAAAATAGTAAAGATTAAAAAACAATCTAAAACTGTGAAGATATATGACATAGTAAAGGGTCAGCTTTCCCAAAATGGACTCAGTGCAATCATTTTCAAATTCCAGAGGATGTATAGCCAGGTTGAATTTGAAATGAACAAAGTTGGAGAACACATACATACTCCCTTATATCAGCTTTCCACACAGGTACAGTATAGAAACAGTATGATATTGACAGAAATGTAGGGGCTTAGATAAATCACACAGAATAAATAATCTGCAACTAATCCCATACAATTATGGTTTACTTATATGGGGGAAGATGTAGAAGGGTAAATCTTTTACGCACATTGTGATGACAAAAATGAACATATATATGCAAAAAAAGTGAACATCAACCTATCCCTAGCACTATATATAAAAGTTAACTCAAAACATGTAAATCATCTCTACATAAAAGTTAAAGCTATAAAACAAATTCTAAAGGAAAGCATTAGAAAAAATATTGAGACTAGAGTTTAGGATAATAAGCTTTAAAATGGACAACAAAAGGACAATCCATCAAAACCAGGGGTATCTTGGACTCTGTCAAAATTTAAAATCACTTGTCTACTAATGCCATGCTGAGGAAGTACAAACAAGTACAAAATACTTGGAGAAAATATTTTCAGGTCAAACATCTGATAAAGACTTCTATCCAGAATACATAACAGCTTCCAAACCAAAATAGTAGGAAAAAAAAAACAAACAACTGAACAAAAAGTATCCAAGTGATATGATATATGGTTAAAAGCTTATCTGAGTAGGGAAAAGGTTTAAGATATGATAACATAAAGAGCTATCAAAGATACAGAGTGAGTAAAGCTATTCATTCTTGGCCAGGTGAAAAAACTGACAGCTACCTTAGTGAATGCCTTGGCGTGTTCATATAATATGGCCCAGCAATCTTCTTCTTAAGTATATACACAAGAAATTTTAAACATTTTTATTTATAAACATGTACACAGTGTTGACAACAGCTTTGGTAACATCCCCAAACTAGAAACAATCAAAATGTTCTCTTTTTTTTTTTCCTTTTTAGAGTTTCAAGACAGGGTTTTACTGTGTAACAGCTCTAGCTGACCTAGAATTAATTGACCAGGCTGGCCATGAACTCACATGGATCTACCTACTTCTTCCTCCCAATTACTAAAACTAAAGGAATGTGTCACCATCACTACCTGGCAATCAAAGCGTTCTTAATGGGCATAACAAATAAACTGTAGTATTCCACACAATGAAATACAAGGCAAGAAAACAACTAGCAATCTAACAGCAGCACAGATAAATCTCAAATTCATTATGTAAAATGAAAGAGGCCATACTCAAAATGTAACAAACTATATGATTCTATTTTTATAAAATCTCAGAATAATAAAATTATATAATAAATACATTACTAGTTGCCAAGAGTTTGGGGTGGGAGAACCTGACTACGATAGGTCATGCAGAAACTTTTAGGAGATATAGGAATATTCTGTAGCTTGATTACTATTGTTGTACAACTGTCAAAATGCATGACTATATACCAAAATGGTAAAAATTTTGATATGCATTTTATAGCTCAATAACCCTGATATTTTAAAGATTTCATTTATTTTATATGTCTGATTTTATGACTGCATGTATGTGAGTGCGCCACATGCATGCAGGGCCCATATGGGTCAGGAAAGGACATTAGATCCCATGGAAGAAGAGTTGTAGATGTTTGTGAGCTGTGATGTCGGTTCTGAGAACTTAACTCTGGACCTCTGCAAGAGATACAAGTGGTCTTAAGTGCTGCTCTCCAACTTAGCAGTATCTCTAATCTTTGTGGTCATCCTCTCTGTCTAGGCAGAAAAGAAAAGAAACAACTTTATCATATGTTTAGGACAGGTTTCACATGTATAAAGCATATTCATATAATAATCAAGACTCCAGAAAAGTGTGACTTTTATAACATCAAATTCTGTAACCTTATCGTTTTAATGATAAAATATAAACAAAGAAATTACTTGACACAAATATTTCAGGTCAGTAATTCATGTTAAAAGTAAAAAGCAGAGTAAGAATATTCTAAACATCCACATTAAGGCACCTGTGCATAACCTATGGCAGATTACTATCAAACAAAATTATAAAATTGCTGAAGTGTTTGTGCTTCTATGTATCCTCTTTTCAGATCTTGGCACCCTCTTCAATTCAGGTTTGACATACAAAACTTTCATGCACTACTCAATTCTTCTTTTCTGACTAAAACTTGCTCTAATCAAGAAGGACTAAGAAAAAAGAAGCGATAACAGTTTAACATGCTGCCCTTCCAACTGGGGATGAAAGTAGGAAGAGAGACAGCATTTACTGGACCAATAACTTTGGCATTAATTACCAAAAAATGTCACATCAATGGAAATTATTAAACCCATTTTGCAGGAAAAAAAAAACTGAAACCCACTTTGGATGCCCAGAAAAGGCAAATTTAGGCTTAATTCTTAAGCTTGTCAGGTTCCAAAACCTGTTTTCTTTCTGTCATCACAAAATACTTATCAAAGGTGGGGGGCAGATTTTGTATTTCAATAGAGATTAGAGCTTTAAAATTATAGAACAAAACTAGAAATACAATTATATGTAAATTCACACACACACGTACATACACACATGCCTCTATAAAGGAGTACATTGTGTAATCTGAAAAAATCTTGTAGTTTAGTTAACAGCTGTGTGCCAGCATCAATTTCTTGGGTTTTAATAGAAATTAATATAGTAAAACTGGCAATCTCACCAAAAGCAATCTATGGATTCAATGCAATATGCAACAAAATCCAAGCAAAATTCTTCACAGACCTCAAAAGAACAATACTCAACATCATGTGGAAAAGCAAAAAATCCAGGATAGCCAAAAACAATTCTGTACAGTAAAGGAACTTCTGGAGTCATCACAATCCCTGATTTGAAACTCTACTACAGAGCTACAGTAATGAAAATAGCCTGATAGTGGCATAAAAATGGAAGGACCAATTGAATTGAATTGAAGACCCAGCTATCAATCCACATACCTACAAACACCTGATTTTTGACAAAGAAGACAAAAATTTAAAAATGAAAAAAATAACATATTCAACAAATGGTGCTGGCATAACTGGACATCAACATGTAGAAGAATGATTCATCCTTATCTATCACCATACACAAAACTCAAGTGCAATGGATCAAAGACCTCAACATAAAACCAACCATAGTAAACCTCATAGAAGAAAAAGTGGGAAGTATACTTGAACACATTGGCACAGGAGATCAGTTCCTAAATATAACACCAGTAGTACAGACACTAAGAGAAACAATTAATAAATGGGACCTCCTGAAACTGAAAAGCTTCTGTAAAGCAAAGGACGTGGTCATCAAGACAAAATGGCAGCCTATAGAATGGGAAAAGGTCTTCACTAACCCCACATCAGACAGAGGGCAGATCTCCAAAATATACAGAGAACTCAAGAAAATTGTCATCAAAAGAACAAATAATCCAATTTAAAAAATGGGGTACAGACCTAAACAGAGAACTCTCAACAGTGAAATCTAAAATGGCTGAAAGACACTTAAGGAAATTCTCAGCATCCGTAGCTATCAGAGAAATGCAAATCAAAACTACTCTGAGATTCCATCTTACACCTGTAAGAATGGCCAATATCAATAACACTGATGACAACTTATGCTGGAGAGGTTGTGGGGAAAGGGAACACTCTGCATTGCTGGTGAGAATGCAAGCTGGTACAGCCCCTTTGGATATCAGTGTGGCGATTTCTCAGAAAATTAGCAAACAACCTACCTCAAGATTCAGCAATACCACTTTTGGGTATATACCCAAAGGATGTTCAATCATGCCACAAAGACATGTGCTCAACTATGTTCGTAACAGTATTGTTTGTCATAGGCAGAACCTGGAAACAATCTAAATGACCCTCAACTGAAGAATGGATAAGGAAAATGCTGTATATTTACACAATGGAATAATACACAGCTGAAAAAAATAATGACATCTTGAAATTTGTAGGCAAATGGATGGATTTAGGAAACATATTGAGTAAGGTAACCCAGACCCAGAAAGACGATTATAATATGTACTCTGTCATAAATGGTTTTTAGACATAAAGCAAAGAAAACCAGCCTACAATTCACAATTCCAGACAACCTAGACAACAATGAGGATCCTAAGAGAGACATGAATGGATCTAATGTACATGGGAAGTAGAAAAAGACAAGATCTCCCGAGTAAATTAGGAGTATGAGGATCATGGGAAAGGATAGAAGGGGAGGGGGAGGAAGGGAGGGAAACAGAGAAAAATATATAGCTCAATATAAACAATAAAATAATGAAAAAATAATAAAAATAAAGAAGGGTAGAAGTCTATTTTTTTTCTTTAGAAATGATTCATAGTTGACAGAAAGTTTTACCTTTATCAACAATGTTTCTCTTGGGTATAACACACACACTACATGACCTCTACTGTTCACAACCATCAAGATCCTTGTATCTTATCAGGTGTGAATGTCACTGTCTATGAAGTATATATGTATGCAGTGGCAAAGAGACAGATGCATTTATGGGATTCTTGTTTTATAAGGTATGATTATATAGGGAGGTAATGAACCATGGAGTTGGGGCCCAGTTTAACCTTAAACTGTGGCTTAATAACCTCAAACAATTAATTTACTATGGCTTAGCTTCAAGTTTATTATCTATAAAATAGGCATATGGGTCTAGAGATCCGGCTCACTTGATAAAAGCACAAGCAGGGGAAACATGAAGACCTGATTTCAAATCCCCAGAATCTATGCAAAACTGCATCCATAGTATGACCATCTTGACCCCCAGCACTCCTACAGGGCAGTGGGAGGTGGAACCAGAATCCCCAGAAGCTCCAAGGCCATACAGAGTGATGCACAAAGTAGAAAACCAACAAAGAAATCCTGCCTCAAACAAGGCAGAAGGTGAAGTTGACACCCGAGATTGCACTCTGACCTACACAAATACACACACAGAGTGTTGTTCACACACTCATACATATACACATTCACACCACACCATATACACATACAGAGATAAATGAAAACATAAATAACATTAAATAGACATATAACTTTGTCTAATCCGGCACATGCTAGAACGTTTGTTAATTTCAGTTAACTTTTAAAAATCTAGTTCTCACTAAACATTATTGATTTACAAGAAGGCTTACTGTATGAAATAATCCACATTGTGCATACAACTAGCAAGTGACAATACAAAGGCCCCTTGCATAGGTGTTTTGCCACTGCATTTTTACAAATCTCCATGTAAAAATGTATTTAGTTATTCTCCATGGTCTGGACTTGCATGTTGATGCAGTTTAGCTCCAAGCCTAAACTCTGAAAGGTAAAATTAATCCTTGGAGTACCTGAATTATAAGGCTGGAGGCTACCATTGGAGATCCTGATATTGGTCACAGTTTCAGATTTATGAACTCATAAAACATTAACTACATTTCTTTGTGATTTGTGTCTGATTCTGTTTTTCACACATGATGTGTAAGTGAAGTATGCTATTCCCACATGGCATCAGTGCTCTTATAAACCTATAAAACCATTCTTGTATTTAACTGTATTCACATTTCTGAAAGTATAAAAGCTGGATGATATAAAGACTAATAAAAAATCTATAGATTTCATGACGCTGCTATCTTAGGAATGTGTGAATGGAAGCAAGTCCAGGGTTAGCAAACTGGGCTCCAAAAGCAGAAGTTGGGGGGAAAGGATGATGAAGCTATCCTCAAGGTCTCTAAGGGATTAGTTTCTATTTTTATTTTTCACATTTCCCTCGGGAATCATGGTGCATGCTACTTTGGGGGCAATGACATTTGCTGTGGTGAAGGTTTCCACATTCCTACCAACCATCCCTTAAACCAGGAACATGGGAGAGGAGAACAACACAGAATTTCATCAATTTTTACTTTAGGCAGAATGTCTGCAGTCCCCAGAAATACACATGTCAGAACCTAATCACAAGTGAGAGAGCACTGGGGGGCTCAGACCTTCAGGAAGTGATTAGGTCATAACCCTGAAACTCTTGTACCAGTCACTTTTCTGATTTCTCTGATCAAATACCCGATAAGAAGAAACTTAAAGAAAGAGGGGTCACTTTCTGAGTTACAGTTTTGTGAAGGGAAAGTATGGAAGCTGTATTGGAAAGCAGCTGGTCACACTACGTCTGTACTCAACAAGCAAAGGGTTCTAGGTGCCGGTGTTCAGCTTGATTCCTCCACTTTATTCATTTGAGGACCCTAGCTCATAGAATGATGCCAATCATATTTAGGGTGGATCTTTCAACCTCAATGGACTCAATCACGTTCAGAGATCTGTCACCTAGGTTACTCTGGATCAGTGGTTCTCCGCCTGTGGGTCGAGACTTCTTTGGAGGTCACATATCAGATAGTCTACATATCATTTACATTACAATCCATAACAGCAGTGAAATTAAAGTTCTGAAGTAGCAATGAAATAATTTTATGGTTGGGGTCACCACAACATGAGGACCTGTGTTAAAGGATCACAGTCTGAGGAAGATTGAGAACCACTGCTCTAGATGCTGTCAATGTAACGAATATTACCGCTGTCAAATTTACAATCAAACATATCTCTTGAGATTATTAATATTCTGCCCCTGGTCTCCAAAAGTCTCATTTTCATCTCATAATGTAAAATGTGTTTAATCTACATGTGCATTCGCATAGATTGTGGTTATCTGAAACGTCAAAATCTGTTCTAAGACTTCAAGCAATCTCTTAACTGAGAGCCCCTATATAATAAAAAAAAAATAAGTTTTAACTTCAAACGTAAATTGTCACAGAATAAGCTTTACTGCCTAAAAATAAGGAATGGTGGCATAAGAAGAAAGGGTTGGATATACTGCATCTGGAGCTCATAACAGAATTATTACATCTCCTAAGGGTTTCAGTAGCCCTGTCTTCGATCTCTACCTCCTAAAGCACATATAGCTTCTCACTAGGGCTAGATCCCCTCTGTACCTCCTGATTTCCTTAATACTTCATAAAATATATCCTAAGGATTTCCTTACAGAAACTCCAATCCTGTCAAATATTGTCTGGCCTAAACATCTTCTGTAACTGTAATACTAGAATCCATGATCCCATCAATCATGATCATTTCATGACTGCAAAACTAGTACCATGTGGACAATGCTATAAACTTCTGCTCTAAGCGTTGGATAGAGCCCCATACCCTTAGATCAATGCCAATTTTGTAGTAGCCGCTGTGGAGTAGTTTGGATATTAAATCTGCAAAAAAAAAAAATATGCAGTTACTTTAGAACAGGAATCCCCTTCTACAGCATTCTCAATTCAGGCTCTCTTCATTTAAATAAATTTGTATTTTCACAAGATAGAGTCTTCAATGCCTAGACTCTTGCCCTTAGGGCACTTTTCTTATTGTCCTTGTGCAGAGCAGGAAGTTTCTCTCTTTATAGTCATGAAGATTTATTATTTAATAATTACAATAGTCATTTATGTGAATTTATAAATTAGCTTAAGAAAAATGATTTCATATTAAAATAAATAAAAGAAAACATATTTGGAAACAAAATTTTCATGTGTATATATGCTTCTTAAATACTTTTTATACTTGTATTTACTAAACACACAGTCTGCAGACTTGATGTACTTTCTTTGATTTTTAAAACATTTTAATTAAAATAGAATTATAACACTGTCCCCCTTCCCTTTCCAGTCCTTTATAAATACCCTCCCTCCAAACCCCTGCCATATTCTCCCTCACTCTCAGATTCATAGCATCTTTTTTCTTTGATTAATATTGCAACATATATATATGTGTGTGTGTGTGTGTGTATTTGTGTGTACAAAATATAAATAAAATCTGCTGGGCTCATTTTTGTTATTTGTATGTGTATGCTTTCAGGGTTTGAGCATTCTGAATTGGACAACCTATAGGGAGCTCATGCGAGTTCCAGAAGTTATTACTTCCCTGTAGTTCTTTGTCTAGGGACATTACTCCATGAAATTTTTTTCTCCCCTCCATATTAACATGGCCACTGATATTGCCATCACTTTGGTCTTATTTATTCAACCCCTTCTAGAAGAGACTGTTTCCCAGTGGCCTCTTTACTGGACCTGATTTCATAATTACAGGTAAGCACTTGTCTTGCACTTTGCATGTGCCTCGTTCTCCCATCCAGTGACACATCCTTCATATCTTTTTTCTGTCTTCGTAGTTTTCTCACGCTGTAGACCTGGATAAAAACAGTGGTCAGTAAACACCACAGGCTGAATGCTACCCTATCTAGAGATTTCCTCTACCAAGCAAATTAATCTATTGCATTTTAACTCTACCTCTCTCAAATTCCTAGGACACAAGCAGAACATTGCCAGATTATTTACTAGAATAAACAATGAATGCCATCTAGCACAATTCCTGACAGAGTCCTTGTTCTACTTGGAAGGACTTGCTGTATGTGAACCCAGAACTCTACGACCCACAGTTCTCTGAGCCTTCTGTTCTGCCAGATTCCCACTGATATGGTCCATTAAGCTCTGCTTACAGAACTCTAGGGTTTTCTAAGACAAAGTTCCATATTCTTCCCACAACTATAGAGGCCTAAGAATATATGTTCACTTTTATCACGGTAGTGGTTCCACTTCTTAGTGCCACTTTTTTTAAAATCTTAGCTACTTTGCACATGACCCACTGAAAGCAATGAAAGAGAAGCTCATAGTTCCAAGGTCCAGTCCATCACGGCAGCATTGCAGCAGGAGTAGGAGGTTGTGGGTCACATTGCATCTACAGTCAGGAAGCAGAAAGAGATGAATGCTGGTGCTCAACTGGATTGCTCCTAGTTGCTCAGGCCAGGCGATGGAATGGCACCAACCCACATTTATAAAGAATCATCCCACTTCAAGTAACCCAACCTGGAAACTGCCTCACTTACATACCCAGAGGTACCTTCTAGCTCATTTTACTGCAGGCCATGATAGCAATCAACATTAACCATCAGGGCCCTGATTAAAGGGCCAGTACTCTTAAACATGATGTACCAGAGAGCTTCTTTGCGGTTTTGTTGTCATGTAGATGGAGTAATATTGTGTTCCTTAGGCTGTTTCAATTACTACTCAGAGTAAAGAACCCTCTTGCCTCGACATTCTGAGAAGCTGGGATTACAGACTCACACTACTATGCCCAGCTTTGTCTTGCCTCTTTTACCATGTCAGGACACACATGAAATGGACCAGAATAGAACGCAATGATGTCTGCTGATACTAATGGAAATCTGAATCAGGAAGATCATGAGTTCAAAGTCAGATTGGCAGCATGGGCTACACAGTAAGTACCTGTTAGAGATAGAGGGAGGGGAGAGAGAGAAAGGCAGAGCCAGACATACACAGAGAGAACAGGAGGGAGGGATGGAGGGAGGGAGAGAGAGAGAGAGAGAGAGAGAGAGAGACTTGAGGGATGAAAGGAGGGAGGTCCTCCACCAGACAATGAAGTAAGTACTCATGAGGAATCTTTCAGGACCAAAACATCATACTTCCTAGCTCTGAGAACTTTAAGAAATGAACTTTGCCCCATCTCATGGTATTCTGCTATAACAATCCAGAACACCTTGGTTCTAGAGATATTATACAGTTTCTATGAATGATATACAAGTGACTTCTTGATTGTGAATTTGGCCAAATTCAAAATGGCAAAATGACATTAGAAAAAGGGTAAAACTTTAAAGTAACTGTAGCTCCATACACAGACGTTTTTAAGCTAGATAATCTTTGTGGCCCTAAAAGGGCCAGAGACATAGAAAATAAAATAAAACAAAACTTCCAAAGAACTTAAATGGGGTAAGTAGAAGGAATAAAAGAACAAATAAAAATTAGCCAAACGGAAAGGAAGTAGAGTAGATCTTCAAATGTTTTAAGTAAAGTGGGCCTCGGTTAAAGCAGAAAAACATCCTTCTCATCAAAACTCATTGTTTTATACAATTTGCCATTAAAACAGGTATCCTAGGAGTCTTTTGAAAGTTACTGTTAAGAATTACATTAGAAGTTTGGGTACATACTGCAATCTCCTCCTGCAGATTGAGATATCCTCAATGGACAGCTTCCTACCATCCAGCCTCTTCACACCCAGCCTACGCTGTAAAGCTGAAGCCTCTCCTCAGACACTTCTGCTATTCTGAGAGTAATAGCTAAGTACTTCCATCAAAAGATCTCCTACTCTTGCTATTGTACATGCAAGAACTCTAAAAATTCTAGACTGCTGATGAAGCTAAACTGTTTCAGATGTCCTTTTGCTTTGAGATCTGAGCCTACATTTAAGGACTTTGGCATTTCCTTTATTGTGACTTCCTATCTTTAGTTCTAGGTTATGGCCATGCATCTGAACACACACACACACACACACACACACACACACACACACACACACACATACACACGTACTGAGGAGTTTTTTTCCTAGGAGACTGTAGTCTTTCATAACAACTAACTTCTAACAAATCTGTTTCATGGCCCTTCTCTATATGTCTAGGTGTATCTGCTTATTGGAATGATAATTCTGGTTTAAACTCAAATGGCCTATTATTACTACATTTATAATGACCCCATTAATGAGGGAAATCGCGTGTTATCTGTATGTTACAATAGTGTTAACTGAAACTGAGAGAATGCAGTTTATCCAAGGATACACCATGAAGAACATGCAGGGCTAGCAAGATGTCTCAGTGAATAAAGCACTCTCAAATAGACATGATGATCTGAGGTTACATCCCTAGAACGCACATCAATATGGCTGCAGTGGTGTGCATCTGCATTCCCAGTACTCCTATGAGAATATGGGAGGAAAAGACAGAAGAATCTCTAGCAGCTTTCAGGCAAATTATCACGAACAAGGTGGAAGGTGACATCTGAGTCTGTCTTCTGACCTAGGTGTGTAAATGTGTGCACACACACACACACACACCACATACACACACATACACACACACACACACAAAATAAGAGAGAGAGACAAAGAGAAAGAGAGAGAGAGAGTTCCAAGAAAGGACTTTAGAAAGGCAATTAGTCCAGTTGACTCTTCTACTCTGCACTAGAGAAGCTACAACAAATAAGAAGTACATCTAGTAGAGAAGCATGATGGTTTCATGGTGCCAGAAAGCCAACTGAATGTAGACATCATGTAGAATATTTAGTATCTTTTCTCTTCACTCTAACAATGTCTGTTAGCAGCTAGGTAAAATGCACCTACCTGTCTCATGAGTATGTTGGCTCCAATAGGGCCTTAGCTTACTTTAAACACTTCACAAAAAAAAAAATATATATATATATATATATATATCTTTTCTTTGACTTCAAATAGGTCACACTTAGGCCCAGAGATGCATTTCCTGATTGAAAATGAACTCCAAATAATGTATTTAAATGAGAATATTATAAATATACCAGAGTTTGCAATCTCCAGAGTAAGGAAGGAAAGTAACAAATTTGTTGTTAGTCACAGTCTCCAAGGCCAAAGCTTGTGAAAACTGGTTTAGATGCTCCAATAGGCCTTATCAAACTTGTGATAAGACTATGAAAACATTTCACCTTTCCAAAAAGAGCTTTGAAATCCAAGTGTCCTCATGCTGGTGCCCATGGAAACAGTTATACCTATAGAAATTTTTTCATAGGAAAAGCAAGCTTGTCTTGCTCCTTGAAGGAAAGCATGGGAGTTTTTTTCGGCACTCTGAATCACTAGCGTCCCTTCACTTGAACTGCTTCTGCCTACAATTGCCCCTCTACTCAATTGCCAAAGAAAGGGAAAAGTTAAACTTTGGACCATCCATACAAGTCAAATGATGTCTCTGTCTAACTAAATAAACAAGAGGTGATTCGCTGGCTGATTTGTCCTTCCAGAGTGGCAGAGGGGAACAATTTATTGCTTGTCTCAGGTATCCTTCAACATGACCTGCAAAGCAAGCAGGTTTAATGTAACCTTAGCTTGGTGCTCAGGGATTTCTGGCACAACTCCAAAAGCCACTTGCATTATTTGCATTTTTTATTGCTTTATAAATAATGCCATTCAAAAATTCCACCTCCTCCCATTTCCCTCCTATCCCCCAACCCATTCTCCTCCCTCCCCCTCCAGACCTAAGAGAGGGCAGGGTACCCTGCCCTGTGGGAAGTCCAAGGCCCTCCCCGCTCCATCCAGGCCTATGAAGTTGTACATCCAAACAGAGTAGGATCCCAAAAACCCAGTACATGCGGTTGAATCAAATCCCAGTGCCATTATCAATGGCTTCTCAGTCAGCCCCCATTGTCAGCCACATTCAGAGAGTCCGGTTTGATCACATGCTCATTCAGTCCCAGTCCAGCTGGCCTTGGTGAGCTCCCATTAGATCAGTCACACTGTCTCAGTAGGTGGAAGCACCCCTCACGGTCCTGACTTCCTTGCTCATGTTCTCCCTCCTTCTGCTCCTCATCTGGACCTTGGGAGCTCAGTCCAGTGCTCCAATGTGGGTCTCTGTCTCTATCTCCATCCATCACCAGATGAAGGTTCTATGGTGATATTCAAGATATTCATCAGTGTGGCTAAGGGACAAGGCCAGTTCAGGTACCCTTTATTTGAATTTTACATACACACATTTCTCTCTCTCTCTCTCTCTCTCTCTCTCTCTCTCTCTCTCTCTCTCTCTCTCTTTCTCTCTCTCTCTCTCTCTCTCTCTC